>NC_056745.1:8900714-9011788 GCF_019279795.1 Protopterus annectens | reverse complement strand
TAATGCCTGGTAAGTGTTAAAGTTTGGATGCCAGTTTATGAGTAACGCTTCACGTTTATTCAGTTCAGTCTGTGTGGCTGGGAAAAGAAAAGGCCACAACAAAAAGATTATTGTCACAAATACAGTTAACAGGATGATTATGCAATACTTCTGAGGAAAGGGTTGTTCTGCATTCCTGTTTCTTCTGGACTCTATCATAAAGATTTTTGCCTAGTTCAAAGTCTTTAACTAATTTACAGTGCGTCAGGTGGATCCAAGAGGCACGCTCTGCGATCTTGACTGCAGTGGGTGTTGATAAAATCACTTGATATGGACCTTCCCACTTTGGAGATGCCCAATTTTTCTTTTTGACCACCTTCAGCCAAATCCAAGTTCCAGGGGGCACTGCCATTTCTGACGGTCTGGTTCGTTCTTTATCTGAAACAGAATTTAACTGCAACAAATGTTTAGAATTTAATAACTTACACATATACTCTGCTAATGTACCATCAGCTTCCTGGTCTGCGGGCATGAGAAATTTCCACTGAGGTATATAGTAAGCCCTTCCAAAGAGCTTTTCAAAAGGAGTCAATCCTTTTGCATTCGGAATAGTTCTCATGCTCAACAGTGCCAGGGGCAGACAGTGCATCCAATTTCTCTGTGTTTCTGATATTAACTTTCTTAGCTTACTCTTTAAAATCCCATTATGCCTCTCTACTAGCCCTGCTGATTGAGGGTGATACGCACAATGATTCTTTAAAGAAATTCCGAAATATTTACTTAGCTGTTGTATGGTCTGATTCACGAAGTGCGTGCCATTGTCACTGTATATCCTTTCTGGAATGCTGAATCTAGGGATGGTTTCTTTGACAAGGACTTTGGCTACCGTTGTAGCTTCTGGATTTTTAGTTGGAAAGGCTTCCACCCATCTGGAAAACATATCTACAATGACAAGACAATACTTCTTATTTTCACATTTATTCAACTCTATGAAATCCATACAAATAGTATGAAACGGATACGGTGGTGTAGGGAAACTCCCTTGCTTGGGCTTTAACACTCCTTGTGCATGATGTTTATTACAGGTGTGACATAACGAACAGAATTTTTTAGAATAATTTGTGAATCCATACGTCGTGAACACTTGGTTCACCAGCTGTACCATCCCCCCTGTTGAGACATGGCTCTGCCCATGGCTCAACAAAGCTGCATATCTAAACAAATTAGATGGTAATATCGGTTTCCTTTCTTTAGAGATGTACAGCCCCTTTTCGAGAATTGCTCCTCGTTTTACCCATCTTTGTTTTTCAGCTTTTGTAGTAAGTGTCTGCATTGTTTTTAACATTTCTAAGTCTAAAATTTCAGAGGGTTGTAGTTCCTCATTCAAAAAAAAATACTTCTGAAGCTGCCTGCTTTGCAGCTGTATCAGCTCTCACATTACCTTTTGAAATCCTGTCCTGTTGCTTGGTATGAGCTGTGCATTTACAAATAGCTACTTTCTGAGGTAACTGAATAGATTCTAAAATATCTAAAATAAACTGTGCATGATTAATCGGTTTGCCAGTAGATGTTATCATTCCTCGATTTTTCCACTGTTGCGCAAAAACATGTACAGTAGAAAAAGCGTACTGGCTGTCAGTAAAAATGTTCACACATTTACCCTTTGCTAAGGTACATGCCCATGTCAAGGCAATCAATTCTGCTGCCTGTGCAGATAAGTTGTGTGGTAAAGATTTCGCTTCTATAATGTCTGTGTCAGAAACTACTGCATATCCTACTAGGTTCTGTCCTGCAGGACCCCTTTTGCATGAGCCATCCACGTAGTATGTCACCTCGGCATTATCCAAGGGAACATCTGTAAGATCTTTTGTAGGCAGTGTCTTTTGCTCAATCACCTGCAGGCAGCTGTGTGGTGTGCCAGGGTTCAAAGTTGTACATCATTCAATTGTCATATGAGGTTGGCTCAACAATATAGTCATACAGTAAAGATGCCTAGCAGGGGAAAGATATGCTACCTTCTCTTGCAGTAAAATAATCAAGACTGCATGAGGCACTCTCAGTGTGAGAGGGTGGAACAACACTACTGAGGCCGAAGCCTGTACTGCCATTGCAGCTGCAACTACTGCTTGTACACAGTGAGGTAAAGATGGTGCCACTGGGTCCAGTTGTGATGAATAATAAGCAATAGGGCGTTGCTTGTTCCCATGCTGCTGTGTTAACACTGATGTCCTATAACCTTGCTTACAATCTACAGTTTGGAAAAAACGTTTATAATAGTTTGGTAATCCCAAAACTAGTGAGGACACTATTAACTGTTTCAGTTTGCAGAAGGCAGATTCTGCTTCTGGTGTCCATTGTAACAAAAACTGTGCTGCCATAGGCTTTTTATAAATCAGGTTAGTCAGTGGTGCAGATTCCAAGGCATAGTTTGGAATCCAACTCCGACAAAAATTAGTCGTACCCAGGAAGGACATAATTTCCTTCTTGGTAGTGGGTTTTGGCGCTTGTAAAATTGCTATTTTTCTGTCCTCATCTAATGTCCTACCCTCCTTGGATATTACATATCCTAGGTATTTAACTTGTTTTTTCCAAAGCTGCAGTTTATTTTTGTTTACTTTATGTCCTTCAGTGGCTAAAAATTTTAATAGCGCTATAGTGTCTTCTTTGCAATCTTGCTGGGTGGGGGACGCCAGCAGGATATCATCAACATAAAGCAAAATCTGACTGCCTCTTGGTGGGGTAAACCCCGCCAAGTTGCTTGCCATTTCTTGTGAGAATATTGTTGGACTTTCACAATACCCCTGTGGTAGTCGCGTATATGTATACCTTTTCCCCTGAAATGTGAATGCAAACCAATACTGGCTGTCAGGGTGTATCAGTATTGAGAAGAATGCATTGCTGATGTCTACCACAGAAAAATATTTCTGTTGAGGTTTTAAATCATTCAACAGGGTGTGTGGGTCTGGCACCGTAGGTGCCCTTGGTATTACTGCATCATTTACAGCTTGTAAATCTTGGACCATACGCCACTCCCCGTTCGCTTTCTTAACAGAAAATAAGGGCGTGTTACATGGTGAATCAGGAGATTCCACCAGCATCCCTTCCTTAAGTAAAGCTGCTATAATAGGTTTGATTCCTACCTCTGCATCTTTTCTTAAGGGATACTGACTTTTTTGTGGTCTAAATGCTGACTTTGGCGTAATAGTAACTGGTCCCGCTGTACGAATAAGTCCTACATCTGATTTTCCTGTTGACCAGAGAGTTTCTGGTATATTCTGTAAGGCATTCTCTTCCTCCTTCAATAAGAGTGCTAATCAGCTGTCCTTGCTAGACTGCAAGTGTACAGCTGGGTGGGTCTGGGTTATCCAGTTCAGCTTCTGCACTTGTATTCCTTGTTTTAACAGTTCTAACTCTGTCTGTTTTTCCCATCTCGTGACTTTTTCTCCTAAGTCTACCCATTTCACATTTTTGTCCTTAGTTAAGCTAACATGTGGTAATCAATTAGATTTATAGAGTGCAAAGAACTCCTAGGGCAATAAAAGTACAGTTTTGTACCTACCATAAATGTAGATGTTCGAGGATCCACATTGCTGCAGTCCTAACTATTGGGTAGTCCGCTGTCCAGTCGGCCCGAATACCAAAGTATATGGCTGACGTCGGTCAGGGCGCATTAGACTGACGTCAATACGTCAGGGTACTAATGCGCATGACCGACGTCATATCCTCAGTCTTTTCTTGCCCCAGATGTCAGAAGACCCTGAAAAGATAAGGCCAAAAACCAAAAACTCCCAACATACCTGCACCAAAATATATATACAAAATATACAAAAATAGCAGAATATAACCTCACCTACACAACCACCCCTAAACACAGAGGGGAAGGAGGGAGGGTAAATTGGACTGCAGCAATGTGGATCCTCGAACATCTACATTTATGGTAGGTACAAAACTGTACTATGTTCTTCATTCCACATTGCTGCAGTCCTAACTATTGGGTAGAATCCCAAAGCAGAGGTAAGGGAGGCTGGCAAATCATAAGGAAGCAGGAACTGACAACATGCCTTGCAAAATAGCTGTGGCAAAACCAGCCCTAGACTTAGAGTAGAGAGGAAGGTGATAATGCTTAGAGAAAGTATGCACTGAACTCCAAGTAGCTGCCTCCAAAATATCCTTAGTTGCCACCCCTCAGAAATGCTGTTGAAGTGGCAGTAGCCCTAGTGGAATGAGGCCTAATCCCAGCTGGAATCTCCTTGCCATGATGGGAATAACAAAATGTAATGCAACACCCAATCCATCTAGAAATAGTTTGTTTTGACACAGGCTTGCCCTGAGAACTCAAAGCAAAAGAAACAAACAACTGCTGAGACTGCCTAAAATCCTTAGTCCTGCTCAAATAATAACGCAATTGCCTGTGTACATCTAAAGTGTGCAAAATCTTTTCCCCTTTATTTTGGGGATCTGCATAAAAAGTAGGCAAATGAATAGTTTGGTTTAAAGCCACACTAGAAACCACCTTAGGCATAAAGGAAGGATTAGTACGTAAAGATACTCTATCCTTATGAAAATCAAAAAGGCTCCACTGCCATAAGGGCCTGCAACTCAGAAACCCTTCTTGCAGAAGTAATGGCCAACAAAAGCAGTCTTCCATGACAAGTATTTCAATTCAGTAGTAGCCGAGGCTCAAAAGGTTGTAGAGTAAGTTTCTCCAACACAAAATTGAGATCCCAAGCAGGAGTAGGAGCTCACGTGGGGTCTTATATTCTTTGCCCTCTAAGAAATTGCTTGAACAAAGGATGAAAACAGCGGTGGGTCACAATCATAGTGAGCTGAAATTGCTGCAGCATGAATCTTAATGGAAGAGAAAGACAAACCTTTGTCCAATAACTCAGTAAGATATTGAAGAGCCACACTCAAATTAGGCTCAGAAATCTCCAAATTGTTTGCTGCACTCCAAAATAAAAATCTCTTCCATTTTTCTGTACACTTTCCTTGTACTAGGTCTCCTGGCTTCCATAATCACATTTAAAACTTGTTGAGGAAGTTGAGACCTGCTGTCTTTCAAAACAGAATATGCCAGGCTGTTAGATGAAGAGAGTGAAGCTTGACATTGAGCAGGTGACCGTCTCTGAGTCAACAGGTGTGGAATCAAGGGTAAAGGCCATGGAGGCTTCTTTACCAGACTCCTCAGTAATGGGTACCAGTGCTGCGGAGGCCAATCTGGAGCTATTAAAATCATCCTTGGCTTGTCTTGTCTGACCTTTAGAAGCACCTTTGGAAGAAGAGGCAGAGGTGGAAACGCATACACATGAAGATTTTTCCAACTGAAAGAAAGAGCATCCACTTTCCAAGCTGTGTGATGAAACCTCTTTGTGCAAAACTTTGGCAGCTGGTGGCTTAGTGGAGAAGCGAACAGATCTATGTCTGGAGTTCCCCAGGACACTGTCAACTTTTGAAATACATGAAGATCCAGTTTCCACTCGTGGGGATCCATGATTTGTCTGCTTAACACATCTGCTAAGGAGTTCTGTGCTCCCGGCAGAAACCTTGCCTGAAGAGTTAGTTGCAAGCTGAGCGCAGTCTCCCATAAAATCATTGCTTGCCTGCACAATGGGTAAGAATGTGTTCCCCCTTGTTTGTTGATGTACCACATGACAGTTGTGTTGTCTGTTAGAATCAACACCTGCCCTGGAAGAAGTAACTCCTTCATGTTGATATGTAGATGCTGTAGTCTGGCAGGCCACTTGTCTTGTATCCACTTTCCATTTAGATGAGCTCCCCAAGCAATGTCTGAGGCATCTGTCGTTAGAATCTGACTCGCCTCTGGCCGGGTCACAGAGAGTCCCTTGTTTAGGTGACATTCCTGAGCCCACCACCAAAATTCCTTTTGAATGCAAGGTATTATTTGAATGACAGTGTCCAAATCCTGGCAGTGCTGTGTCCATACATTTTTGAGATACCATTGTAGCTTCCTCATATGCAGTTTGGCATTGGGAAGCACCAGAATACAAGATGCCACGAACCCTAAGGCTTGAAGGACTGTCCTTGCAGTCAGCCCGGACTGAAGAGATAGTTGATGGAAGTAACTGGAAAGATTCTTTTGTTTGTCCGGGGTTAAAAAGGCCATCTGGGCTGCTGTATTCAGTCTCACACCCAGAAAGCACATGTCTTGAGAGGGTACTAGACTGGACTTTATTTCGTTCACAGAATACCCTAGGCATCTTAGCACTGCTATGACATATTCCAAATGCTGTAGAAGGTCTTCCTTTTCTTGAGCCAGAATCAGGCAATCGTCCAAGTAAGGATAGAGTTGAATTCCTTTTAGCCTGAAGTAAACTATCACTGGAGCCAGAACCTTTGTGAATACTCTGGGCGCAGTAGATAAGCCAAAGGGCAATGCAGAGAACTGATAATGAGAATTTCCAGCTCGAAAACGCAGATACTTTCTGCAACTTAGTCTTATAGGCACATGAAGGTAAGCTTCCTTGAGATCTAAAGTTACCATCCAGTGATCTTTGCCCAGCAGAGGTAAAAGCTGTTGTAACGTCAACATTTTGAACTTGGGAATGTCCAGATAAGTGTTGAGGATAGATAAATCCAAAATTGGTCTCCACGTGTTCCCCTTCTTCGGTACTAGGAACAGGCGAGAATAAAATCCTAGGACCCTTTCTGGCACAGGAACCGGCTGAATGGCCCCTATTTGGAGTAACAGAGAAATTTGCTTGTGAGCCTCTTGTCTTTGTAGAGGAGGAATGTCTGGCATGCCTTTGAAAGGAGGCAAGGTATGGAAATAAAACCTGTAACCGTGGTGAATGATATCCAAAACCCATCTGTCTTGGGTAATTAAATCCCAATTTTCTTTGAAAAGAGACAGCCTTCCTCCCAACGGTGCTGCCAGGCGAGAATGAACTGGCAGCTGAAAAGGCAGGTCATTGGGTCTGCTTACGAAAGGACTGACCCCTGCCCTCACCAGAAGTCTGAGCAGGGGAACTTCCTGTCCTAGGCCTAAAAGAACCCTGAGCTCTGCCCCTACCACGTCTAGACCTACCCCTAGACTGGGAATCATAAGCAGGATAAGTCCATCCCTTAGCAGGCCAATTTCTACTAAACTTCGGAGGCTGCACCTGCAAAAAATCTTTAACAGTTTGCATAGACTTAGCCTTGTCCTCCATTTTCTTCAAAACTGCTTCTACAGGCGAACCAAACAACACATCAGACTGCAAAGGAGCATCCAAAATCCGTGTCTTAACATGCTCAGCTAAATTCTGATCTCTCAACCAGGTGTGCCTACGAAGAACAGAACCAGTGGCAGCCACCCTGGAGGAGGCCTGCACAGCATCAAAACCACATTGCAAGGAATGTTTACCCACCTGTTCAGACACATGAACTAAATCCTGCAACTCTTTACACTCAATACCTTCCGCCAGAGCATCCACCTTAGATTTCAACTGTGAAAGAAGATAATTCAACGCCCTCATGGCTAAAGTGGAAGAAGTATACACTTTCTTTCCCCATCTATCCAAAGCCCTTGCCTCTTTATCAGGAGGGACAGGATTTTTAACAACTGAGGCCTTCACACCTTTAGGCCCCTGAGAGACAGTTTCCGGGTCTGCCCTAGGACTCTTAAAAAGATACTTATGAGCTTCAGGCACCCTATAATACCTATCCGGTTTAACTGGGGCAGGAGGCAAAGAATCAGGATTCAGGGAAGCCTCTGCAAAAACATCTTCCACCACATTCAAAACAGGAGGTATAGCTAAAGGCCTATGTTGGGGTAAAAACAAGAATTCCCTAAGCCTTTTCCTGGAATCAGAGAAATCTTGACCTTCCCATTTAAAATGCTCCCTCATGGAATGCAGAGTCTCTGAAAATGAAAAATCCTCAGGAGGAGAAGCTGAAGGAGTAGAATCAGAATAAGGAGGGTACTCCTGCAAGTCTTCAGCCGAAGACTCAGAAGCCTCCGAGCATTGCTCAAAACTCTCAAACTCAGGTTCCACCCTAGGCCTCTTATCAGGAGGGGGCATAGAACCCCTTATCATAGTAATCAAATCCTCTGCCATTTTAAGCATATGTTTCTTAGGCAAAGACCCTGAAGCACTAGGAGAAACCCCCACTGAAGCAAAACTTGGCCTGCCCTCAAAGAAGCCTTGGAAACAGAAGGGGAGGCTCTAACCACCTTAGGAAGAGAGGGAAGAACAGCCACCTGAGAAGCCCCCTCAGCCTGGCCTACTTCCTGAGAGGATACATCCTGTAACAGTAAAGTCTCTCCTGAGACTCCAAAGAAACACCTGGCAAAACCTCCGGCTCCACTGAGCCCTCTAAAGAACCGACGTCTGGGACTGTCGGTTCTTCCACTCTAGGCTTTGCTGCTTTGTCCTTGCGTTTTTAGCGAAGCGGCGGAGCATCCGACGGCATTGTATAATTACAACGCTTCCCAAACACTAACCTGGCACAGTCTAACCTTCTCTTAATAGTGCGTTTGGTAAATCTAGCACAAGAGCGGCATCCAACAACGTCGTGCTCAGGCCCTAAACAAGGTATACACAAAGTATGGTAATCCCTATGAGGTATCTGTTTCCCACAAGAAATACAGTTATTCACTTTTTCTGACATCTGGTTAAATACTGAGGCAAGAAAAAACCAAAATATTCCCCAACGAGGTACTTAGCCAACTTTGATTCGGTCTGAAACTCTGGCTTCAGAAACTTTCAGAACGCCAACCTGCACTCGCAAAATTGCTTCTGCATCGGACCATGCGGCAAAAAAGACAGAGGATATGACGTCGGTCATGCGCATTAGTACCCTGACGTATTGACGTCAGTCTAATGCGCCCTGACCGACGTCAGCCATATACTTTGGTATTCGGGCCGACTGGACAGCGGACTACCCAATAGTTAGGACTGCAGCAATGTGGAATGAAGAACATCAGCTGGCTACACTGTTCCCTTCTGTGTCCCAGTACAGATTACGTAATACCAATCTGTTTGCACGATTTCTAAACAATTCTTGCTCATACTCCTTATCAGGTCCTGGTGTGTTACAATAATACAGAGTACAGTGCAACAGATGCTGTTTATCAATGTCAAGGGAGGGGAACTTGCTGATGGCTACGTTCATCAACTCCTCGGTCACTGCCCCTGGACCAGTCAAAACCAAGTCCTGGCTGTACCAATAAAACATTCCATCCTCTGATTGCACTGCAAAGGTATTAATTTGTCGCTGTGCTTCCATACCCTGCATAGTCAGAACTACTGCTATACCAAATAGCTGCATAAGCTCTCTGCCCAAGAGGTTTACTGGACATTTTGCCGAAACAACAATTTTGCTTTTCTGGGTCAATCCTGAAACAGGATCAGTTATCACAATATTATGGGAGAGGGGCTCCCAATACAGCTGTCCCTTAGCTGCTTTCACTAATATGTAATCAGGTGACTCTGAATTCTCTTGCAGTTTGGAGGGCTGTACCAGGGTCCGTGATGCCCCTGAGTCACACAAAAATGTGACTTCCCTCCCTTCTACCAGGAGTGTAACTTCTGGTTTTGTGTCTGCTAAATAGAGCTCTAAGCTCAATAAAGCCAAATCCAATATTTCGTTTTCTTCACTATCCGTGACTTCTTGCACTTCCTCAATTTCTTCTGTCACATTCTCTACTCCCTCTATCACATATTCATTTGTCCCTTCTCTGCTATCCCCTTCTAGTGATTCCAGACTATCATATAGTCAGTCCTCACCCTCCTTATCCTCCGTGGTTGCCTTCTTATTTTTCTTGCAATCCCTTGCCAAGTGTCCTTTTTTACCGCATTTAAAACATTCACCCCTTTTCTTTCGCCCTTCAAAGTCCTCTGATCCTTGATCAGATTGTTTGTTTCCCTGGGCATTTCTCTTACCCCTTTTCCCGGACTGTACTACATATACTTCTGCTCCATCTTCTACAGAAAATACTTGGGCTTTCTTTTTCCTTTTGCTATTAAAATGCCTTTCGGCATGCCTAGCATATTCAATCAATGACTGTAACCTGCTTGTACGATGATCTACCATGTGTTTTGTAATAAAACTGCTTATGGGTGCAATACTGCCTTTCAAAAATGCATTCTTTAACTGCTGCTCATATGGGGAATCGTGTGTCTGATCTTCAGGAACCTGCATTCCACAATGGTTATTAAAACATTCTAATAGTCTGGCATAATATCGGTCAATAGCTTCACCTTCCTGTTGGATGCATTGATTAATGCAAGTCCAGTCTGCCCTAGGCTTCTATTTCTCAGAGATTCGGTCTGTAAGACCTTTCACTCTGTTGTCTAACTCTGCGCTGCTATGTGGGAGGGGCCTGAGCGCAATATCACGGGGATTCCAGTCGCCACTAATCATGTGCCAATCTGGTCCCACAATTTGTCTGACTACTTTTTCTACCTCTTCTCCATTTAAATTATAACTCAGCCTCATTCCTTGTAAATCTTCTAAGAACTTTCTAAAATTAACTTTTGGATGGGGAATTCCCCGAGTGGTTTTCCGGATGTCTTCCGGAGTCCAGGGTCTATACACTAGAATAATTGGGTCCTGCCCTTCTTGCCCTGCCTGAGGATTAGGCACTTCTATAAGTGGGCATATTTCTTCTTTGCTCATATATCGTGAATTTCTACCCATTTGATATAACTCAATGTCCTCTTTTGAGTTTCCTGCCCGTGTTTGAGACCTGGTCTCAGTGGGATCTCTAACAAACGGTTTCGCTTTTGTAGTGTCTCTACTCATAATGACAGCAGGTTATCACAGGGGTGAACTAACTTGTTCACTTGCCTCATATTCTGGTAAGGGAGGTGGAGGGGCTGATGCTATTACTAAGTTATTGTCCTCCTTATCTAAAAACATCGCTTTTGAATTATTACTCTTTTGTTCCCTTCGGTTTACTTCCTCAATCCACCTGTGTGCCTGAGGAATTCCTAATTGACGTTGCTTTTTTACCCGACCTTTAGAGTCGGTTTTAAGCTGTTTGACAAGTGAGGATTTTTCTAGTTTACCATCAAATTCATATTTATTAACCCATTTTGAGTAATATTTAGTATTATCAGCACACTGTGACTGCATGTATTTCGCGTCTTCGGTTAAGGACGGATTTTGGGACCTTTTTGTACAATTATTACCCATTTTGTTCTACCCTTTGAATCATTATGTAACACCTTATTTTTACGTGGTACCACGGATTTTTATAGTCTCTACAGAATGACTGCCTACCTGTTCTGTTTCCCTGATCTATGACAAGACAGTAATCCTTCTGTCCCTGACTTATAAACAAAGTCTCTAAGAGTAAATACAGATCTAGTCCCTGATCTAAAACAAAAGAAGGTAGATTCACCTTACCTGAGCCTTTGTGATTGATCACCTGGTTCGAGTAAACCCGTCCTTCAGTCGCAGATCAGAAAGTGGCTGGCCTCTTTTGTACGACAATTCAGTCGGAGGACTTTTCAAATAAGAAGAACCGATGTGGTTTCTTCTCCGTACGGTTTCAAGCTACCTGGCCGGTCTGATCCGAGGTGAAGTGAAGGTTTCCAGTCCGAAGGACCAATCTGTCAAAGGAAAAAACTTCAAAGACCAATACACGTAAGGTTCAGTTAAGGCACTTTAATTTACTTGCAGCAAGGAGACATAAACATGCAAATACAAGGATTTGTCTAACTACTAACAGGAAGTATGTTCATTCTTATACTGTTTTACAAGACATGGCCTTCTAAGCTGACGTAATCAAACACAACTTTAAGCATTGTTCTACAGCAGGTGTTACTTCAGATTTTCTGCTGACATGACTAGATTTGTGAGAAACATTTTAGAAAAACAACCTGGCCTTGGTGACCAGTACTTCATTTACAAGCGTCCATTGTACACTGTTACTTTTCAAGGTACTTTTCTAATACAGATACAAGCAAATGCTGATAGCAGTTCATATTTTCAAGCAGGCTTTGTCCAAATTATCTGTTATTTCTACAGCTGTGTATATTCTCATGGCACAGCGGAACTTCTTGTCTAAGTTTCATATAAGCAGTATTGTTCTATTCATTATTTTCCTAACGCAAGCTGAAATCATCTGCTTCTCAGTAAATTTCCAAGGCACAAGCAAGATTTAGCTGACAGTACAAGGTCAAAAAGCAACTGCAGTTTGTACAGATTTATGCAGTATGAAATAGAATAAATGTGTTAACTCTTTTAGGCTCTGAATGCACTAAGCATATTACTAATACACACATTAATACATATTTTTCTTACACAGTGTATAAGTACAGGCTTCTTACAGCTAATACATACCTTTTCTTACTTTTCAGACCTGTGGAGGAAAAGTCTGTTAACACTACCTGACTGTTTCTACCTATATTCACATATTCCTGGGTGAAATTATGCATATAGCTTACTACCACTCCCGGGATTCGAACTAAGCTTGTTTGTGCAAAAAAGTACGTTTGTGCTTCATCACACTGAGCTATTGAGGAATTGCTGTGTCTTGCTGCCTAATACTCTGTCGGTTGTACAATTTGAGCTTGTAATTCTGACATTCATGCACTGTAGATAGTCATACTGAGTATTAATACTTTGATAAATTACAGTCTGGGAAACAATGGTTAACACAACATTACTATTCAGGGATCAAATCTTGGTGCATGGAACATTTAACATAGTTAATCTCCTTTTATACCACTCCACAATCTTTGTCAGATGAGCCTCAATTACTTAATGATTTCAGATCCGTAGTTGCTGTGCAGAACCTGTACACATTTAGATGCATACCACCACATAGCAAAGTAAACACAACAGTCTGGGGTTGTCAGTTTTATTGACAGGTACTGACACTTTTATTGATTGATATATATATATATATATATATATATATATATATATATATAGTCTGTACATCACTATTAATATGATACTATCTCATTTATTCATGTACTAACAATACACATTTTAAATACTGACAGGTGACATTCTACTCCTTTTCTATTTATTTACCTTCAATACTGCAAGCTAGATTTGTACTCACTAGCCTCGCAATGCAGCCTTAGCAGGCTGCTGGGGTGTGCGTCTACATTCTCGACCCTGTCATCTGCAGCTGTACAGGAAATGGAGAAACATTTATGCATACCTATCCATCACGTACACAAGCTGGACTTTGTTAAAAAGTAATTTATACTGATACTTATACACATCTGGGACACACTGTGTCTGAGCATTTTGGATCCACTGGTCCAAGAGGTCCATCTTCCTATGCTTAAGGTCAGCAAAATGGTGCCAAACTTGCTCACCAGTCCGAGGGATGCCAGTAGCACTGGTGAGATCACGCACAAGATGGTCCCCGGCCTCTGCTTTGTATTGTGAGCCCTAGTACTGGCCCTGCAGCAGTCTTACTTCATGGTTTTTCACAAGGAGTCCAACCATGACCCTGGACTCCTGAATGCCCCAGCGCTGTGCCCGAAGGTGCATTCCCTCTCCAACTATAGCCATTGTGCCTCCAGTGGTGAGCTACAATGGGTTATGGGCTGTATTCCCACCTATGAGGTTTAAATAGGGCTGATGTCCCACCCTTTGCCATCATTGGACCTTTTTGAATATGCTAAGCTAAGCGAAGCACAAACCCGCTTACCCAAGGTTGGCAGTGTTTAAAGGGTCATGTTGAGCACTGCTTACTAATGGCCAAATCCGCTTAGCTGGGCTACTCACTGCTTGGCATTTATATTTAAACAATACTTATACCAGCTAAGCATAGTTGTGCAATGCTTAGCATTGCTCAAATTTTATTTTATAGACTATCAGCTCTATGGGATTGATTCATCATTACTGACATGTTATAATTTTATATTTACCTTCCCTGACATCCCTCTATGTGCTTTCATTACATTTATTCTTGAGTCACTACACTGTATGGGGCACTTGCATTTAAATGGGGGTTTCACATCTTTTTTGGACTGACACCTCATTTTTGGACCTGCTACAGTACCCTGGATGATAAGTATTATTTACTACATCATTTATTAAAACATAAGACTTTTACAAACGTCTTTCACATGTAAAAGTGAACAGACTTCATTGAGGCTTGAACCATGAATGCCTACATGCAAAGTGGAAGCTCTAAACACTACGCTATTTTGGCTTGCTAGTTTTACTTGTATATTTCTATTTAGCTTCTTCAGATATTTAAGCTATGCTATACACAGCTGCACAATACGCACACCCGCTCAGTTACACTTAAAACTTTAGTCAGGATGGAAAAAAATATATATTTTTTTATTTTATCTTTCAAAGGCAGTACATGGTACAAATAGGGACAGTTATTATATATTGCTCTTAGAAGCTCAGCAAGCTGATAGAATAAGTTTTGCTTTCGCATGAATTTCTATAGGGTATGAGGTCTACAACTCAAATGTCTGTCATTACTTGTTAGCTTCATTCTTTAGTGCTTTCCAGACAAACATCTGGACATTCCGCAAAGATCTGTACAGTTGAGAGGTATGCGTGGCCACAACGGAGGACACTTCCTTACATTTTCCTGCTGTTTTCTTTTATAAAGTGCCGTAATGGTACTGAGTGCAGGGGGCGTGTTAACTGTGCAAGTGCTGCTGCAACTTGCCCCCTGCACTCGTTCATGGATTGTGTCCGTGTAGGTGTTACAGCAGTGCAGCTTCATGAATATGCAAGGTGCGCTGCTGTGCTGCATGGACTTGATCCACTTCATGCAAGAATAAGCGTATTCTTGCACGGTGTTTACTGAATCCCGGGGAGAGTTGTGTACAGTCTTACCAAAGTAATAGATGCCTTTCTTTATCACTGTTGTGGTTTTCTACATAAACGGATTTCCCAACCAGGGCAGCCCAACTCTCAGCTGGAATGCAAAAACATAAAAAAGATCTTGTATGCGTGCACGCCACATTTATGCTATCTGCAGAGAAGGTAGGGCATAAAACAGGGACATACAAATGCAACTACCCAGAACATCTTTGCCACCAGATCGAATGCCACTTTTGCCATTTGGTCTGAACACCTTGTTGCTGCACTGAATATTTAGCAACACCAGATAACTGCCCTGTCATTTTTTTTTCTTGTTAATTTTCTTGGTTTTGTATTTTATTTTACTAACTAAAACTTATACTGTTCAATAAGGGAAAATGTCATTGTGGGAGGAGTATTCCCCATAAGGATTGTCACAAATATTGTCTTTTTTGTTGGGCTGCTTCCTGTGACCATACCTCTTGTAGTGTCTGTAAAGGCATTGGTGCCTAAGGCACTCAGAAGTTGTTTGTCTTCCCTGGTAGTTTATCTTGAGATCTAATGGCTTAAACATGTAGCCCAGGGACCTATAGCAGAATCCTTTAAAGTCGTGATACTCCTGCTATGTAAACATACGACCAAGAAGTCTTGAATGGATTCTTTACCTGTCCAGCTTGCAATGGATGTACCTGTAGAAGCAGGTAATAGCCCTGTAAGTTGACGGTTATCTACATCAGATTCCTCTGCCATGACCCCACCAGAGGCCAGAATGGATCCGTCTTTTCACATCTCGTCTGAGGCTTTGCAGGTGTCTGCTCTGGAGTTTGAGGGGCAACCGTTGTTGATAATGCTGGTGGGTCCTAGTAGGACTCCACAAATACTGCTCATGGAGAAAGTTCTGGTTTCTCTAATCAAATTTTGCCAAGGGTTGGAAACTCTGGTATGTGTTAGGGCTGATATCCTGCAAAAGATAAAGGCTTTGTACCATTGTAGTACCATCATCTTGCTCTGAGCAGAAGTGGGTGTGGCCACCATGACTGACAGGGTGATCTGGCATGGGATACATACATAATTGACAGTTGTGCTGATTAACCTGCATCACGGGAATTCCGGAAGAGAGATTTTATGAGGTCTTATAGCCCAGCAGAGTTCCACAAGGCTGGGAGGATCAGAGGGAAGTTCCCCTGAGAGGCTCTGAGGGCACGTATGATCTGGCATGGTCAGACAGCCTCCTGTAGGAGATGTGTAAGCCAGGAAAGGAGCTATCTTGGCCAGGTACAAGCGTGGAAAGTGGCTGGGCAGGCTCCTGCACAGGTGAGAGGATCCATACTGTGCCCTGTCTGGGACAGAAGTCTGGAAGGGAGATATTGGTGAAAATTAGCCATGCTGGGAGGGCTCCAGCCCAAGTGAAAGGGTTTAGACTCTGCCCCCTCCGGGGCAGGGAGAGAGCAATGGAAATTGGTTGGGCTGGGAAGACTTCCACTCTGGTGAGAGAGTCCAGACTGTACCCTCTATGGGACGAATTTCTGGAATGGAGAAAGTGGTGAAAATTGGATGAGTTGGGAGGGCTCCTTCTTGGGTGGAGGATGTCCAACCTTGCTCCATACCTGAGGGTGGTCCTGAAAAATTAAAAAGTCCCCCTTGATGCTTTGGATTGGAAAGGAGGGAGATATGGAAGTCCTGATGAGACAGATCTGCCCCCAAGGCAGCTGAGGAGAGTTCCACGATTCAAGTAACGATAGTAGGCAAGCTCCCTGATAAGCTCCAGGGCACGTGCGATCCGGCACATTTAGGCAGCCTGCAGAACACAAGGGTCGTGAGGCTCTGGATTGTAAAAGAGGGGTATGCGGAAACCTTAATGACAGCGGATCTGCCCCAGGGCAGCAGAGGGTAGTTCCACAAGGCTGACCGGGATTGGAGGGAAGCTCCCATGAGAGGCTCCAGGGCACGTGTGATCTGGCCTGATTAGACAGCGTGCAGGATACTTGCAGGAGACATGGGCTGTGAGGCTCTGTTTTGGAAAAGAGGGGTATGCGGAAGCCCTGATGACAGCTGATCTGCCCCCAGGGCAGCAGAGGGTAGTTCTGCAAGGCTGGAGGGGATTGGAAGGAAGCTCCCATGACAGGCTCTAGGGCATGTGTGATCCAGCCCAATTAGACAGCCTCCAGGACATGTGGAAGTGACAGGATCCTCCGAGGCAAGGTGGGGACTGCAGCCAGGGAAGTAGGTCTTTCAGTTGGGTTGAAGGGGTGGCCTGGATGGAAGTGCAGGCAGGATGACGGCGGGGTCTTGAGAGCTCCTGCCCAGGTGAGGGGGGTCAAGCAGAGCCCCCCACAATGGAAGTACATAAGGAAGCACCAAGCAGATGACGGCAGAGCCTGGTGAGCTCCTGCCCAGAAGAAGGGGATCAAGTAGAGCCCCCCATGACGGAAATGCATAAGGAAGCATATGGCAGATGGCGACAGGGCCTGGAGAGCTTCTGCCCGAGTGAGGTAGGTCAGGCTGAGCCCCTCCATGGTGGAAGTCCATAAGGGAGTATCGGGTAGATGGTGACAGGGCCTTAAGAGCTCTTGTCTAGATGAGGTAGGTCAGACAGAGCCCTCCAATGATGGAAGTCCATAAGGGAGCAGCGCTGTAAGTAGTGATCTTTCTGCTTCGAGTACAGTTCGAGAATCTTATTAATATTCATACTGCTGGCTATATGAATGTTAATTTTCTTAACCGCGACTTCACGAATTGCTGCCTGATAGGCATTGTTTAGGTGGGACTTGCTAAATGCACATCCTGCGAGGTACTACACTGATACAAAGCTAAGATAAATAACTGAAGCATGATTTGGTCTGACCTAAGGATCCTCAAAGGGAATGGAAGGAGTTTACTCAAAGTTTGTTTTCTGTCTTAATGGCCCTAAAGCCATCCTATAAGTTCCAGAGCAATTATTTTTGTAGGCAACCCTGCTAGGTCTCTAGGGGCAGGAAGGGTGGGAGGCAGGAACCATCTGTTAAGGCCTCTCAGATTCCTGTTGCCCAGAAGCCTCCTTTATCTGATTAGCCTGCTTCTCTTTGACAATCCCCCCTTCTTGTAGCTCAAATTCCTTTGTCCCTTTGGCTCTCCCTTTGTCTTCCAAATCAGTGTCTCAGCACTTCACACTCTTGTGTTCTTTCTGTCATACATCAGGGTTACTTCATGGTATGGAAATTTTACCCTCTTTTCCAGGGATCCTCAACTTCCTCCCTCATTTCTTAGTGGTTATAGGGGGCCCTGTTTAGCAAAGGAATCATTCAACCTGTTCCACCCTTCACAAGGGGAAGCTTTTTTGTTATTCCAGGATGTTCCTGGTTCCTGCAAAGGAGGTCACTTAGAGACATAATTTGGATCTCTCATGGCTCAGTACCTTTCTCGAGATATCCCTTCTTTTTGGATGCTTACTCTTCAAACTCTGTTTCCTCTTTTATTACTGCAGGCTTTTCTACGGTCCTTGAGCCTGAAAGATGCTCAGCTACATATCCTAATTCACCCTCTTTTCAGGAAGTTTTTAGATTTCTCTCTCTCATCCTCTCATTTTCAGTTCTCTGTTTGCCCTTTGGCCTCTCTACTGTCCCAAGGATTTCCACAAAATACCTAGCTCTGTGACTGCCTTATGCAGGCTCCAAGACATTCAGATTTTTTTTCTTATCTAAATCAACCTGTTGCTTCAGCTGCTTTCTCACAGTTGACTGTTACACGCTGTGCAGTTAACCATCCCTCTTTTTCAAAGTCTGGGGTTTACTATCAACTTGCAAAAGTCCATCCTGACTCCTCAGGGTCATGTGTATCTGGGATGCAGGATTGAAACAGTGCCAATGCTGTCCTGGTATTGTCATTGACAGACTTCTTTCAGTCTGTCCTTCCGCTGAGTACAATGACAGTCACAGATTTTCTTCAGTCCCTGGGATTATGGCCTCTTATATTCCAAAGCTTCCCCTTGCTGACTGCATATGCAGAAGCTTCAATGGTATGTCTAGTCAGTTTGTCTAGAACATCGTCACTCTTTGGATATCATTATACCTCTCCTTCCCTGTCTCAAGAAGGAATTTGAGTGGTGAATTTAACAGTTTGCTCTAATCCCAGGCTGGCTCTTTCAGCCTCCAGTCCCTTCCCAAGAGCTGTTCACTGATGACTCAAGACATGGAGTGGAGGTCTTCATATGGTCACTTGAAAGTTCTAGGTCTTTTCCCCCATCAGAAGTAAGACCATATCAAGATGAAAGAGATGGCAGCTCTGATTCTGGTTTTATAGGATTTCCTCCCATGTTCTCTCCAGGACCCACAAAAGTGTACATAGACACCACTACAGTAATGTGGTATGTCAACAAGAGGGGAAAACAAAAATCTTACTTATGCAGGATGTTGCTTCAAGCTTGTGAGATGAATCTCAGTTATCTCTTCAGGGAGTATACATTCCTTTAGAGCACAGTGTAGAGGCAGAGACTCTGAGCAGGTCCAAAACACAGGTTCATGAATGGATGCTTCACAGACACGTTTGTGGATATTATACATCAGTGGGGTATTCCTCAGGTAGATCCTTTTGCCTCCACTCTGAATAGGCAGCTTCCTTTCTTCTGTTCCAGAGTGCCATGCCATTTGGTGTGGAAGGACACCCTTTCCTTTTCTTGGAAGATAATTTTTTTATGCTTTTGCCTCTCTTCCTCTTCTTCCAAGAGTACTGCAGAAGATTCAGCTGGACTGCACAAAACTCTTGCTAGTGACTCCATTTTGGCCAACACAGCACTGGTTCTACCTCTTAATGCATCTGGCTAGGGGAAAGCAAGCAAGAATCACAAGTTATCTCACCGATTGGATCTCCTTACACAGGATAAGTGATCTGTCATTCATCATCACTTGTCTACTCTGCACCTGACATTGTGAGTGATCCCTTTCAGGCACTTCTTTTCGTAGGACATGCTCAGGGTTTTACAGGTGGCAAGGAAACCCTCAACCAGAAAAAGATACATGTTCAAATGGAAAAGAATTTCAGTCTGGTGCCATGCTGGTAACTACGACCCCCTTTTTAGGGACTAATCTACTATTTGTGTGAGCTGCTTCACTCTGGCTTGGCCTGTTCTTGTCTAAAGACCCATTTGTCCTCCGTTTATGCATGTCTGCCATTGAATCCTCCTTCAACTTCTCATTTTGAGGTGAAACAATTTCTTAAAGGTGTCCTGCATATAAGGCATGCAAGAAAACATATTCCTCCTCCTTGGGACCTTTATTTTGTTTTGTCCTCCTTGGGACCTTTATTTTGTTTTGTAAAAACTAACCCAGGCTCCATTCCTCTTTTTGTTTTTCACTGGAACAGGTTGCTCTTTCCTACTAATCCTTCTGTTATGCCCAAGGTAGTCACTAAATGAGTTTCCTTTAATCAGTCGGCACAACACCCTTCTTTTTCCTCTTCTCCTCAGTCTGCTAGTGAGAGGCTCTTGCACACCTTTGGATTTGTGCAGACTGGTCAGGCAGTATCTGGATAAATCTAAGACTATTAGCAAGTCTGATCAGCTTTGTTTCTTTTCATTCCAGGTCTTTGGGTTTGGCTGTTAAGACTCTCCTCCTGGATATCTAAAGCCGTTACCTTTTGTTATTCTTTTCATTGCCGTTACCTTTTGTTATTCTTTTCATTGCCGTTACCTTTTGTTATTCTTTTCATTGCTGTTACCTTTTGTTATTCTTTTCATTGCCATTACCTTTTGTTATTCTTTTCATTGCCGTTACCTTTTGTTATTCTTTTCATTGCACATCTCTGCCTTCTTCTGTTAGAGCTCATTCCAATAAGGCTGTTTTCTATTCTGGTGCCTTCATCAAGAGGTTGGACACCAAGTCCATCCTTGAAGCTGCTACTTTGATCTTCAGTGCATGCCTTTTATTTATTTATTTAACATATGTTAACCAGGAAAGTGCAAATAGGAACACAGCCTATTTTCAGGGGTCTATATTACATTATTGAACTTTTAAAAGTTCGAACACCATATGGTTGATATCATATCTTCGAACTTTAAAAGATCAACAACGTAATTAAAAAAAAAAAAAACACACAAAACATACCTGAAGGTTGTAACCAGGGGAGCAAGCCCCCATGCACCCCCACAACCCTCGCTAATAAATATACCAACTGCAAGATTGCACTACATTGCAGGAAATAGAAAGCTTCCCTTATGGAGATCTTCATTGAAATGTTTGAAGTTTTACAACTTCGAACATATGGGTTCGACCATACAATGTTTGAACTTGTAAAACTTCAGCAATGTGAATGGGACCCTATTTTCAGCAGAGGCCCGGGGAGAAATGCTCCAAGTGCATTTCTTTGTAATGAGAGAGGAAACTGGAGCACTCGGAGGAAGCCCACATGAACACAGGGAAGACATGCAGATTCCACACAGTAGGCACCCCAGCTGACAAACTAGAGAAACTCTTGCTGTGATGCGACAACGCTAACCATTATGCCACTGCACAGCCCACAGTACTTAGCATAAGCTGGATATGGTTTCTAGGGCTACAGCAGGTTTTGCTGAGACAATTTTAGGCAGGTTTGTGGAGGGCTCTTCTCAGATGTCTACCTCCCATTCTGTTATTTGATCTTTATTACTCTCCCTTCTATGTGGAATACTGCAGCAGCGGTATAGAAGAACATAGCATCTACGTGGAATACTGCAGCAGTGGTATAGAAGAACATAGTACAATTATGTAAAATCTTACCATAACAGTGGATATCCCTCTTTTCACTACTGCAGTATTCACCCCCCCCCCCTTCCAACCGCCTCTTGTTTGTTCTGTACTTTTCCTTCTGGATGTGCATGGACTTTGTCCTATGGAGACTGTTCCCCTCTTGGGCAATTCAGTTCTGTGTAGTTACATATGCATAGCCCTTTTATGCCCTATGTTCTGTGCAGCAGCATAAATGTGACATACATATAATATTTCTTTGTTAAGCTTTTCCATACTGGCAAAGCATCAGGCTGCCCTGGGTGGGACATGCTTCTATGGAAATGACTGCAACATTGAAGAGAAGAATGTCCGTCCAGCGCAGCCTGACATTTGGCCAGTATAAAAAAGACTTATGATCTTCCATGCACTGTATATCACAGATATGCTCCCTGCACAGAATGTAAAGCATAAAGTGAGGTATGGACGCAGTTACCCAGAACAGAATTGCCCCAGCAGAAAGCAGGATCCATAGGAAAAAGGAGTCCATGCACATCCAGAATGAGAAAATGCAGAAGAGAAAGGGGAGACCCTCAACCAGAAGGAAATCCAAAACAAAGAGCAGGACAAACAAGAGGGGGTTGGAGAGAGTGGGTGAGTACTGCAACAGTGAAGAGAAGGACATCTACTGTTATGGTAAGATTTTACACACCTGTACTATGTCCTGTATCACTGTTGCACTATTCTTCGATATTGGGTCAGTATAAAAGTTCAAGAACCAGAATGGGAGGTAGAAGGCTGGGGAAAGCCCTCAACAAATCCACATAAAATTGTTCTATCAAAACCTGCTCTATCTTTAGAACCAGTTTCCAACTTATAATGCTTAGTAAAGGTATGCACTGAAGAGCAGGTTCAGTTTCAAGGATGAACTGCTGTCTAACCCTTGAAGAAAGCACCAGAAGAGGCAGCAGCCCTAGTGGGATGAGTTCTAACAGACGTAGACAGAGATTTGCCATGAAAAGAATAACAAAAATAAATGCCGTTGATATCCAGGAGGAAATGGTTTGCTTAAAAATAGCCAAACCCAATATCCTGGGATGAAAGAAAACAAACAGCTGGTCAAAACTTACAAATGGCCTTAGTTTTATGCAAGTAGTACCTGAGCTGTCTGCAACTCCAAGGTATGAAAAACCCTTTCAGAAGGACATTGAAGAGAAAGTAAAAGAAAGAAACTAGTTGTGCTGACTAATGCAAGATGAACTCATTTACTACACTGGGCCTAAAAAAAAAAAAATAAAAAATAAAAGGATTATTACAAAGGAACACCTTGTCCTTGTGATTAAACAAAAAGAAGAATGGCCTGGAGCTCAAAAACACTCCAAGCAGAAGAAGACCCAGCAACAAAATAGCCTTCCAGGAATCTGCAAGCTCAAAAGGAGCCTGATTCAACTGCTCTAAAAGAAACTTCAGGTTCCAAGGAGGAGGAATAGGTTTCCCTTGGAAGCCTAATATACAGGATGCCTTTAAGAAATTTTTTGACCTCAAAACGAGAAGCCAAAGGAGGATTCAAGGACAGGAAAGCAAAAAATGGCTGACAAATGGGCTTTCACAGAAGAACAGGCAAAACCAGACTGGAGAAACACACACAACTAAGACAGGACCAGAAAGACCCCCCACTGAAATACAGTCCTGATTACCAGCATGGCACCAGACAGAAAATCTTCTCCATTTGGACAATTAAGATTTTTGGGACGAGGGTTTCCTTGGTTCCAGTGAAACCCTGAGCATATTCTCAGACAAAAGGTGCTTGAAAGGGATCAACACCTTATTGCCCTCAGTGTCAGGTGAAGACTAGAGAAGTGAGGATGGATGAGAGACCCCTCGTCCCATGTGAGGAGGCCCAACCAGTGAGGCAACTTGTGGTGACTGTCCATAGCCAGATGCATTAAAAGATAGAACCAGTGGTGTCTTTGCCAAAAGGGAGTCACAACATTTTGGGGGAGTCCAGCTGAATCTTCTGCAGGACTCTTGAAGGTAGAAAAAGAAGGAAAGCATAAAGAATCATCCCCTACCAAGGAAAAGAAAGGGCATTTGTTTCCACACCAGATGGACAAACCCACCTCCATAGACATCCCAAGGATAAAAAAGCTAAGGGTAATGCTACTCAACGCCAGAAGTCTAAACCTCAAGATGCATGCACTCGAGGCTCTCCTCAGTATGGAGAAAATCTATGTCTCTGCGGTAACAGAAACCTGGTTCAAGGCTCCCGAGAGCACCCCAGCACTACCAGGTTATAACTCATACCATGCTTTTCGGCCCCAAAACTCGGAACGAAGCACAAAAGGAGGGGGAATATCTATATTCATCAAAGATACCTACACCTCCAGGTTAGTGGCACTGCACAAAGCATCGGAGACCATCCATGTGCAACTAACAGAGGGCAAAACTGCCTTTCAGTTTGTAGCCTGCTACAGATCACCCTCCCTTTTACAGGAATCCCACTTGGCATTCCTGAGAACACTGAAGAATATGAAGGTCTCTCCAAACACCATGATACTGGGTGACTTCAACTACCCAAACACTGACTGGGAAAACTACTCAAGTCTAAACACCCTCGCATAACGGTTCCTTGAATTTATAAACTCTAATGCTATGGAACAACTGGCCACCACTCCCACAAGATGGGACAACATATTGGACCTGGTCATCACCAATATGGGGACTCTATGTTCCACACCAAAAGTAAACCCCTCATTGGTAAGATCAGACCATAAACTAATTTCCCTGGACATCCATATCCCATCCCCACCCCCAGCCAAGGAAACCACTGTAAAAAAAATTCTCAAAAGCTAACTTCACATTTCTCAAGACTGAGGTGGAATCCTTCAAAGCCCCCGGGCCAGAGGATAATACTGCCCAATCCGCAGAATCCTTTACAAATGCATTCTATGAGCACTTGCAGGAATGCATGGATCGTGCTATCCCAAATAAAACCAAGACTCACTCCTCCAAAAACAGGAGACCTGTCTGGTGGACCCCAGCCATAAATAAGCTATACAACAGAAGGAGGAAGCTACTACATGATAGAGCAAAATCCCAAAAAAGGGAAGGCATCTCTGATCAGTATTGGATGATTTTATGAGGGATCGTAGTTTCTTGCTAAGACCAGCTTCGAAAGAAAAATTGCCCTAGACACTAAAGATAATCACAAGGCCTTCTTTAGTTATGTCAGGAATATGGATGGAAACTCCCAGATATGCTCTGAATTGATGCATAATGGTACAAAATATAATGAACCCACAGACATAGCCAACATCCTGGCAGACAGGTTCAGTGTTAACAACCCCCCCCCCCCAAAGGAGCAAATGCCTATCCCAACAGAATGTAACCTCCCTGACATCACAGATGCACAGGTGAAAGCTGCCCTCCCCAAAGCAAAAAACACAGCATCTATGGGACCGGACGGTGTCCCAGGCTGCGTCTTACATGAGTCCAAGAAAAACTGAGCCCTAACATTAAGTCACTGATCAAACTTAGCCTTACTACAGGATATGTACCCAAAGAATGGCGTACAGCTACAGTGGTCCCACTCCACAAAGGTGGTGCCACAACGGACCCCGGGAACTATCGCCCCATAAGCCTGACTAGGCTGGTCTGTAAAGCTATGGAGCGTATTATCATGGAACTCATAAACAAAAACATTGGGAACCTCCAGACACTGGACCCTACCCAATTCAGCTTTGTTATAGGCAGATCTTGCCTCTTAAACCTAGTTGATTTCTTTGAAACAGTTACCAAAGCCATAGATGAGGGCAAGGTAGTCAACACAGCCTACCTGGACCTCGCAAAAGCCTTCGACACAATACCCCACTTGGGCATCATAAATAAGCTTACCAGCTTAAATATCAACCCCTATGTCACAAGATGGGTTGCAAACTGGCTGAGGGATAGAACCCACATGGTCAGAATTGCAGTGCCACGTCCAAATCCAAACCAGTTACAAGTGGCATCCCACAAGGCTCAGTTCTGGGACCTCTCTTATTCGGTATATACTTCTCTGAGGTACAGGCTAACACGGGGTGACTATGGCTGACAAAATTCGCAGATGACTGTAAACTGGGAGCCATAATCGACTCTCCGGCTGTCACAAGCATCCTCCAAAAGGGTCTCACGGAGACGGATGCTTGGTGCCAGAGCCACAGCCTCAAGCTAAATGCTAAAAAGTGCATAGTCATCCCCTTTGGGAAAAACAAAGTGCCCACAAATTACCACATAGGTGGTAATCCATTAAGTACGGAAGAAGTAATTAGGGATTTGGGGACCCACGTAGATAGCAATCTCTCCTTTGATAATCACGTTGCCAACGTGGTTAGAAAGACTTTCTATATAGCCCATCTTATCACAAAAGGGTTTGCATCTAGATCAAGAGAGGTCATTGTGCCCCTCTACTCATCACTCATCAGGCCCATAATTAAATACAATGCCCCTTTTGGGATGTACCTTACCCGACACCTGCAGCAACTGGAGAGACCCAAAAGTACCTTACCAACAGGATCATGGGCCTCAAACAGTTGTCCTATGCAGCTCAACTAAAAAAACTCCAGCTCTACTCAGTTGCTTACCGCCTACTCAGAGGTGATCTATGCCTGACGTACAAAGCCATGTCTAATCCAGAATTAATGGACATGCTCCACCTCAAAAAATCCAAATCCCTTAGAGCAACATGCTCCAGGGACTTAAACCTCAGCACAAAAATAAATAGGACATGCTGGAGGGCAGAATCATTTCCCAGAGGCTCCCCTCACTCTGGAATAGAATACCAATTCATGTTAGGCATAGCCTCTCGCTGACCCTCTTCAAGCGAAATCTGGACACGTGGATGGGAAATTGCAAATTCACCCCTGGGATCTCTTCTGTGTCCCTGCTTGACAGAGGCACAGTAAACTAATCTTAAAGGGTTACCTTCTGTGACCTACTATACAGAGGCACAGTAGTAGTAATCTAATAGGGAGGCAAAAGCCAAATACACTCTGGCTAGGCTTATAAATGCCCTAGGGCAGATAACCTAGTATCTACCTATGAACCTATGGCATGGCACTCTGGATAAGAAGAGAGGGAGCTGCCTTTTTGGAGGCAAGGTAAAAAGAACTACCTGAGAAAGCCCCACTGAAGAGCAATCTACAGAAACACATCACTGTGAAGCATCCATTTGTGAACCTTTATTTTAGACCTGTTCAGAGAGTATTAGTAGATTGTGCTCTAAAGGAATGTAAACCTGACTAACAGTTAACTGATAACTGAGAGCCACCTCCCAAGACATCAGGCATCCTCCTGTCAATCAGGAGCGAATGAAGGAATGGTTAAGGAGAGGTGAATTTAAACCAAAAGATGAAAGGTTAATATTGGCAGCCCAAGATAGTGGACTACATACACACTGGTTTACAAAGTCCATTGAACATGCGGGAGAAACAGATAAAAAACAAGTTATGTTTTTACCATAACGTTTCATTTGCGTTGTTGATCTTCATTCATTCATGAGAGTTGGGTTTCGGTTCCGTGCTCGGAACTGACTTGGCTATTATAACAAGCTTGTGCCAGCCAGAAACTCTCGAGCTAAGGCAACCCACAGTGCCCTTCTTCCCTTCAGATCAAGTTTGCCCATAGAAAATAAAAAGCGGAAGCTTTGTCTGAGCAACTGCCTTAATATAGAACCAGGACTAGTTTTGATCCACCAGGAGTCTTTGGAAGGGGTAGGAGGGTGGGATATCAAAAATGAATGAAGATCGACAACACAGATGGAATGTTATGGTAAGAACATAATGTCTTTATCTGATGTTGTCAATCATCATTCACTCAAGACAGCTGGGACAGAGTCCCTAACTACTTTATGTCCTGGGAGGCCCTATGGATGTATATTCCTGAGTACCATAGAGCAAAAGGATGCTCTTCCCCTGGAGATCATATCCAATTTGTAACGAGTAATAAAGGTACGAGGGGTAGCTGAAGTAGCTGCTGCTCAAAAGTCATCCAGAGAGTTCCTGGAATGAAAGGCTACTGAAGTAAAAACTGATCTGGTGGAATGAGCCTTGAATTTAGCTGATAGACTCATTCTATTTTGTTGATAAACAAACGTGATGCAATTTCTAAACCATTTTGACAAGGTGACTTTGGAAACTGGCTTGGATGAGCTGGAGGTGAAAAGGACAGGAACAGTTGGTCCAACTTCCTGAATGATTTAGTTCTATCTAAATAAAAATGTAATTGTCTGTGTATGTCTGACAAATGCAAACAATATCATCCTTTGTTTGAATAGTTTGTGAAGAAAAGTGGCAGATCAATGGATTGGTTAATATTCGAGTCTGAGACAACTTTGGGCAGAAAGAAAGGATTAGTCTGAAGGGATGCTCTCTCTTTGTGAAAAATGATGTATAGGTGCTTTATACAAAAAGTGTAATTCTGATATTCTTCTGGCTGAGGTGATGGCTACCAGGAATAAAGTCTTCTAGGACAAAAATTGTATATCACATGTGGCTGCTGGCTCAAAGGGTTGACTGGTCAGAGATTGCAAGACTAAAGTCAAACTCCAAGGTTCAATGGGTTCTTTAATAGGTGGTTTTAAATATATAACTCCCTTCAAGAAGGTTTTGCAGAGGCGGTGAGTTATCAAGGAGAAATCACTGAAGCCATTATGGAAATTTGAAATAGCCGCTAAAGTGAACTCTGATAGTAGAAGCTGAGGCTCCTGACTGGAGTAAAGTTGACAAGTATTCTAACACTTTATTAATCGGGGCTGAAAAAGGGTCAACTCATTCTCCTTGAGACCAGATTACAAACTTGTTCCATTTACTATGATAAAAGTTTCGTGGTGGACAATCTATGGGAAGCCAGAAGTATTGTTTGTACTGGGGAAGACAGATTATTCTGCCTGGCAATTAAATTGGAGGTACCAAGCAGTCAGCTTGAGACTTAGTGGGTTTGGATGGACCAGCCCCTGTGGATGAGACAGCAGTCCCGGAGTTGGATCCGGAGTCCACAGACGGTGAACTAGATGAGGCCAAAGAAAGGGGAACCAGACATGACGGGGCCAAAAAAGGTGCAATGAGGATTACTTTGCTTCTCAACCACTGCACTTTCATCAGAAACCGGGGTATTAGGGGGAAAGAAGGAAAGGCATAAAACAGTCCTGGAGGCCAATCATGTAGAAGAGCATCTCTTGAAGACTCCCCCTGAGGGGGATTAGGGTGAAGTGGCTGCTGCATTTGTGGTTCATGGGGGATGCAAACAGATCGCAGTAAGGCTGACTCAAATAATGAAAAATCTATGTCGCTACTATGGGATTCAGAGACCACTCGTGAGGCAGGAGAATGCATCTGCTCAGTTTGTCCGCAATCAAGTTGGCATTCCCAGGAATGTGCATTGCTATCAGAAAGCGGATGGAGGCAATTGCCCATTGCCATACTCTCAGGGCTTCTCGACACAATGGATAGGATCTGGTTCCTCCCTGTTTGTTGATATACCAGGCGACCGACATGTTGCCTGCTTGGAGAGCAACTGTCCCCGTTGGAAGGGCAGACTGGAATGCCTGCAACGCTAAAAGCACCGCCCTCAGTTCTAGGATGTTGATATGCAAACTGGCCTCTAAGGGGGACCAAGTACCTTGGACTGTCTTTACCTGAAAATGCCCCCCACCCCATCAGGGATGCATCCGTGGTCACTATGGCCTTGGGATGAGAGGGGGAAAAGGGCGACTCCATAACTCTTCTTCTGGCTTCATCCACCAAATCAGGTCCTGTTTGCAACAGTTTGATATGCGGACTGGATAAAACATGGGGTGAGTTAACAGAGACCACTGTGATGCTATAGGAGCCACTGAAGCAGCTTCATGTGGAATCGCGCTGGGGAAGTAGGGTGATTGACCCTAGTAGCTGTTAAGACTGAGCGAGCTGGGACTATGTCTCAAGAGAGTATCACTTGGAGTTGTGACCTTAGCCTTTGTAATCTGTGAAGAGATAGAGCAACTACACCAGATCTCGTATTGAATTTCACTCCGATAAATTATAAGCTTTGAATAGGTGCCAGTTTTGACTTCTCTTTGTTTACTGAAATGTGTAAGAGCTCTGTCAGTTCTACAGTGTAGTGTAAGGTGTGAAGCAGTAGATGCTTAGTGGGGTGGTAAGGAGTCAGTTGTCTAAATATGGTAACACCCGGAATCCGTGTTGTCTGAGATGAGCTGCTACGACTGCCATACATTTGGTGAACACCCTGGGGGCTGTGGTGAGACCAAAGAGCAGTATGCAAAACTGGTAATGACTGGCTCCCAGCCTGAAGTGGAGATATCTTCTACAGCATTTGTCCATTTGTATGTGGTAATATGCATCCTGAAGATCTACTAAATCTACCTAAACTAAACCTACCCATTTGGGGGGCTGTGCCGCCCCACACCCCCCTAACTAAATATACCAACTCCAAGATCGTACTACAGTGGAGAAAAGGGCAAAATTGTGTAGTTGGTCAACTACATCTTTGCTCTTGAAATATTCAGCAAATCGCGGAAGTGATTTTCGCTGAATAATTGTCTGTGTTTCGGTGTTCCATGTTACGGTGTTTTGATGGCATAATACAGACCTATATCCTACATGAACTCAGCCATGAGCATCAGCTCCATTAGACATCCTATTCAACCAAAGCCTGAGCACCAGCCTCATCCCAGCTGAATGGAGGACAGCCACTGTCATCCCTCTACACAAAGATGGAGCGTCCACTGACCTAGGCAATTATAGGCCCATCAGCCTAACTAGCCTGATCTGAAAGGCCATGGAATGCATTATCATGGACCTTATAAACAAGGACATTGGAAACCTCCAAACACTTGACCCTACACAGTTTGGTTTTATTAAAGAGAGAGCATGCCTGTTAAACTTGGTTGACCTCTTTGAAATCATCACCAAAGTCATGGATGAGGGGAGGAAGGTGCACACCGCCTACCTTGACCTAGCCAAAACCTTTGATACTATTCCCCACTCAGGCATAATAGATAAACTCTCTGAGCTAGGCATCAAACTGCATGTTACCAGACGGGTAGTTAAATGGCTCACTGATAGAACCCACTCAGTCAAAGTAGGGGAAGCCACCTCTAGTAGCAGACCTGTAATGAGCGGTGTACCCCAAGGATCGGTCTTGGGGTCTCCACTGTTTGGGATATACTTTTCTGAGGTACAATCCAAAACCAGTGGTCTGTGGCTGACCAAGTCTGCAAATGACTGCAAGCTGGGCACTGTCTTAAGTTCCCCTAGTGATGCAAGCATCCTCCAAGAGGGACTTACTCACACTAATGACTGGTGCCAGAAGCATGACCTCAAACTGAATGCCAAGAAATGCATCCTTATTCCCTTTGGGGAAAATGGCATCCCTACTAATTATCAAATTAATGATAACTTACTAAGTACGCAATCAGTTGTGCAGAACTTGGGCATCCAGGTTGAGAACTTGGGCACCCAGATTGATAGCAACCTCACTTTTGACCACCACATTGCCTCCACTGTATGGAAGACTTTCTACATGGCCCACTTCATAAATAAAGGTATTTCAGCCAGGACCAAGGATGTCATAACATCCTTGTACTCCTCCCTTATCAGACCTGTTATAGAGTACAATGCCCTCTTTGGCAAGTACTTTGCCAAGCACATGCAGCAGATGTAAAAACCACAGAGGTTCTTGACCAGGAAAATCCAGGGTCTCAAACACTGATCCTACACAGATAGGCTAAAAGCCCTATCCCTCTACTCAGTCTCATACAGACTGCTCAGAGGTAACCTGTGTCTGGCATACAAGGCCATCTCAAACCCAGCCTTGATGAAGTTGCTGCATATTCATAAGACAAACTCCACTCGAACAACCCACATGCAAGGCCTTAACCTGGTCTGAGACATTAATAAAACTTGCTGGAGGGATAGATTTGTGTCCCAAAGACTCTCCCATATGTGGAACTGACTCCCTCTCCATGTCAAGCAGAGTACCTCTCTAGCCCTCTTTAACTGGAACCTGGACAACTGGATGGGATACAGAAAACACACCCCTGGGATTCAATCTGTGTCCCTGCTGGACAGGGGATACAGGCGCTGACTTTAAGGGAACATGGGCAAAAGTCTTAGCTAGGCTTATAAGGACTTCCAGGCCAATAGCCTAGTATCACCCTCTGAACCTATTACATTTTGTCCACGTTCCCCTTAACTAGGTCTCCTTGTCCCTCAGGCTTTCCCTCTCCTTTCCAAACTGGCAGCTGATTACCATGACCTCAGACTCTATTACCTCAGACTCTATTACCTCAGACTCTATTACCTCAGACTCGAGTTCTGTCCATTACCTGTCAGAGCTAGTTAATGGTGTGGAAATCTCTCCCTTCTGTCTCACGCAATCCTCAGCCTCCTGTGGATCAACGTTCTCATTTTCCAAAGGTCCGTCTGTCCCTCCTGGACCAGGGAACCATTCAGCTGCTTCCCCCCTTCCAACTGGGAAGGGGCTTTTAATCCAGGATGTTTTTAGGTCCTTGAAAAGAGGCCATTTGGAGACCTATTCTGGATCTCTCTTTCTATTTCTCAAAACCTTTTCCAAGGTGCCTTTTTTCCAGATACCATCTTTTCAAACACTGTTTCCTCTGTTGCTCCCTCAGGCTTTTTTGGTCTATCTCTATATTCTCATTAACCCTCTAGTCAGGATTTTTCGGCTGTTCCCGTTAGGGGTCACCAGAGCGGATCATCTCTTTCCATTTCTTCCTATCCTCTGCATCTTGCTCTGTCACACCAACTGCCTGCATGGCCTCTCTCACCACATCCATAAACCTTATCTTAGGCCTTCCTCTTTTCCTCTTACCTAGCAGCTCCATCCTAAGCATCTTTTTCCCTATATACCCAGCATCCCTCCTCAGCACATGTCCAAACCAATGCAGTCTCACCTCTCTTGCTTTGTCTCCAAACTGTCCAACCTGAGCTGACCCTCTAATATACTGATTCCTAATCCTGTCCATCCTAGTCACACTGAGTGCAAATCTTAACATCTTTAACTCTGCCACATCCAGCTCTGACCCCTGCCTTTTTGTCAATGCCACTGTCTCCAACCCATATAACATAGCTGGTCTCACTACCCTCTTGTAGACCTTCCCTTACACTCTTGCTGGTACCCGTCTGTCACAAATCACTCCTGACACTCTTCTCCACCCATTCCACCCTGCCTGTACTCTCTTCTTCACCTCTCTTCCACACTCAACATTACTCCGAACTGTTGATCCCAAGTACTTAAACTCGTCCACCTTTAAAAACTCTACTCCCTGCATCCTCACTATTCCTCTACCCTCCCTCTCATTTACACACATATAATCTATCTTAGCCCTGCTGATCTTCATTCCTCTCCTCTCTAGAGCATATCTCCACCTCTCCAGGGTCTCCTCAACCTGATCCCTACTCTCACTACAGATCACAATATCATCTGCAAACATTCATAGTCCATGGGGCCTCCTGTCTGATCTCATCTATCAACCTGTCCATCACCACTGCAAATAAGAAAGGGCTCAGAGCTGATCCTGGATGTAATCCCACCTCCACCATAAATGGATCTGTCACTCCCACTGCAGTCCTCCCACCTCCACCATAAACGGATATGTCACTCCCACTGCAGTCCTCACCACTGTCACACTACCCTCGTACATATTCTGTACCACTCTCTCATACTTCTCTGCCACTCCCGACTTCCTCATACAATACCACAACTCCTCTCTAGGCACCCTGTCATATGCTTTCTCCAAGTCCACAAAGACACAATGCAACTCCTTCTGACATTCTCTGTACTTCTCCATTAACACTCTCAGAGCAAATATGGCATCTTTAGTGCTCTTTCCTGGCATGAAATCATACTGCTGATCACTAATCATCACCTCCGTTCTTAACCTTGCTTCCACTACTATTTCCCATAACTTCAAGCTGTGACTGATCAGTTTTATCCCTCTGTAGTTACTGCAGCTCTGCACATCACCCTTATTCTTAAAGATAGGTACCAAAACACTTTTTCTCCACTCCTCAGGCATCTTCTGACTTTCCAAAATTTCATTAAATAATCTAGTTAAAAATTCCACTGCCATTTCTCCTAAGCACCTCCATGCTTCCATTAGTATGTCATCTGGGCCAACAGCCTTTCCATTCTTCATCCTCTTCATAGCTGTCCTTACTTCCTTCTTGCTAATCTGTTTCACTTCCTGATTCACTATCCCCACATCATCCAACCTTCTCTCTCTCTCATTCTCTTCATTCATCAGCCCCTCACAGTACTCTTTCCATCTACTCAACACATTCTCCTCTCTTGTGAGTACGTTTCCCTCACTATCTTTTATCACCCTTACGTGCTGCACATCTTTCCCATCTCTGTCCCTCTGTCTAGCCAATCGGTACAGGTCCTTTTCTCCTTCTTTAGTGTCCAATCTCTCATACAACTCTCTATATTCCTTATCCTTAGCCTTTGCTACCTCTCTCTTTGCCATGCGTCTCATCTCCTTATACTCATGTCTACTTTCTTCATCTCTCTGACAATCCCACTTCTTCGCCATCCTCTTCCTCTGTATACTCTCCTGTACTCATGTCTACTTTCTTCATCTCTCTGACAATCCCACTTCTTCTTTGCCAGCCTCTTCCTCTGTATACTCTCCTGTACTTCCACATTCCACCACCAGGTCTCCTTATCCTCCTTCCTCTGTCCAGATGTCACACCAAGCACCTTTCTAGCAGTCTCCCTTACTAGTTCTGCTATAGTTACCCAGCTATTCGGTAACTCTCCACTGCCTCCCAGTGCCTGTCTTAACTCTTCCCTGAACTCCACCTCACAATCACCCTTTTTTATTTATTTTATTTTATTTTACATTTGTTGACCGGGCTAGTCCAACTGGATACATGTCCATTTTCAGTGGAGGCCCGGGGAGAAAAGCTCCAAGAACAGAGGTACATAAACTAATACAATGACAAAACTGAAGCAAGTAAATACACTGACGTTTATAGGCAAAATAGAGCAAGCAAGTAGTTATATATATAATTTAAAAGAGATACAGGCTAGTAAAGATGGATTAACAGGGCTACATTGTGGACCCTTAAGGTTTTGGGTTGGGTGGAGGCTTAGGTAGGCCTAGGTGAGCCAGGGACGTGAGCTATTAGTCTGGATTAGAGCAGGGGCATAGCCATTGGGACTTTAGGAGAGCTCTGAGGTGTATTTTAAATTGGTGCAGAGAGGTCATAAGTCTTAGGTTGTTTGGGAGGGCATTCCAGGTTTTGCCAATGGAATTGGCATATAGAGCTTCACCACCCGAGTTGTTAGATTTAATGGTCAGCACTTGTAGACTTTTGGATGACCTGAGGGACGTAAGGTTGGAGTAGGGGGTAAGTATTTTGTTCAGTGAGGGGGTTTTATCTGGATGGTTGATAATTTTAAATGCCTCAGTGAGTTGGTTGAGTTTGAGAATGTTGGGCAGTTCTAGCCATTCCAGTGTTCTTAGATTTAGGCAGTGATGGGTGCGATAGGGCATTCCAGTAATGAATCTGGCTATGTGGTTATAGGTAGTAGATAGTTTATTGAGCTCTCTCTTGTGAAGGAAGGAGAATATCGGGGAGGCATAAAGGAGTGTGGAGAGGAGGTGGGTCCGGGCGATGGTTAGTTTGGTGTGCGGGGTTAAGAAGTTCTTTATTCTATACATGGACCCAAGTTTCTTGTTGACCGACTTAATGGTCAGGTTTACATGCATATCAAATTTAAGTTTGTGGTCTATGGTCACCCCAAGTAGTTTGGTGTGGGCGACAGGATAGATTGTGGTACCATTGTTGGAGGACACATAGAAGGTTGGGTTGTGGGTGTTAGGAGGTTCTATTCCTTGGGTGGTAGCTGGAGTGGGGAAAAATAGAAGCAATTTGGTTTTGGTTGGGTTAAGTAGGAGTTTTAGTTCTGAGAACCATTTTTCAACTATGGAAAAGCAGTTTTGGGTTGTGACTTGGAGTTTGGCGAGAGAGACGTCAGAGCAGATCAGGGTGGAGTCATCTGCATATTGAATGCAGGTGGCTTTGGGAATGATAGAGTGTAGGCCATTTATAAAGATGGAAAAAAGAAGGGGACTGAGAATAGATCCTTGGGGAACACCGATATTAGTGGGGAGTAGGTCTGATAGCCTGTTTTGCCCCTGAACTGCCTGTTTTCTACAAGAGAGGTAGGCATTAAACCAACTTATGGTTGGTTTGCTAAGATGAAATGTTTCCAATGTGTGGAGCAACTGTTGGTGGTTGACCATATCGAAGGCTTTCGATAGGTCTAGAAAGAGCGCAGAGGATATTAATTTGTTACTGCGGTTGTAGTTGACTGAGTCAACAAAGGAGAGGAGAGCAGTGGTTGTGCTGTGATGGGGGCGGAAGCCATGTTGGGTGTTGGACAGGAGGTTATTTTGTGTGAGGTGGGTAATGAGTTGCTTGTGAACGCAGCGTTCCATAATTTTGGCTAGAGGCGACAGTATAGCTATGGGTCTATAGTTAGATGTGTCAGTGAAGGACCCTCCTTTATGGAGAGGAATGATATAAGAGATTTTCCAGATTGAGGGAATAGAAGCTTCAGAAATGGTCCGGTTGATCAAGATTGAAACAGGGTAGGCTATGGCATCAGATGCTATTTGTAAGTATTTGGCTGGGAGTAAGTCAGCCGCTAGGGTGGTTGGTTTAAGTTTTTTCAAGAGGGTACGAATATAGGAGGTGGAGGTAGGTTGTAGGTTGAAGGCAGGTTGAGTTGGGTCGTTGGTTAAGGTTGCAGCCGAGGGAGAAGTAGTAAGCTGACTGGCGAGGGACTGGATGGTCTCAGTAAAAAAAGAATTAAAAGTGTTGGCTATTTCGCTTGGATCTTTATCCATGTGTTTTTCAGGGGTGGGGGTGGTAGATTTACCTGGATGAAGGAGGTGATTGAAACCAGCCCAGAATTTTTTAGGATTATACTGATGTTTATCTTGGAGGTGACAGAAATATTGTTTTTTATCAGACATAACGGCTGCTTTGGTTGAATTTCTAAGCTGCAGAAACTTGATGTGATCTAGGGGTTTTTTTGTGGTTCTCCATTTGTTCCAGGCCTGGTCTCTGAGTTTAATTTTAGTTTTAGTATCTTTTGTTAGCCAAGGTGCGATACGTTCCTTAGTTCTAGTAAGTCGCTTAGGAGCATGAGAGTCAAGTATCTTGAGGAAGGTGTCATTAAAGTATGATACACTCTCATCTAAGGGTAGAGTTTTTAGGATGGACCAGTTACATGCCTTGAGGTCTGCAAGAAATTGGTCTGGGACAAAATTCTTGCTGTTCCTAACTAGTCTAGTTAGGGGGGGTTTGTAGTTGGACATTTGTGTTTTATAATAAAGGTAATAAGGTGGTCGCTAAGGTCGTTGGGAAGGGTCCCTGCAGTATAGCTGTTAGGATCCTTGTTAGTAAGAATCCAGTCAATGATGCTCTCCTTTTGTTGGGCATGTCCAATTCTAGTGGGGGAAAGAATATTTTGGGAGAATCCATGTAAGTTAATGGGGAGAGGATTTGATTGAGCGGAGTAGAGAGACCAGTCAATATTAACATCTCCTAAAATTATCGTTTCTTGGGGATAGTTGGTAGCAAGCCAACTAAGAGTTTGTTCTAGGTTTTCAACATTTTTGCCTGGTGGTAAGTAAATTACTATGAGATTAATACTTTTTTGGTTGTTTAGGCATAGCTTTAGGGCAATCAGTTCCTGGTTAGGAACTTTTGGAGGTTGGAGTGGATTCATTGTGATGTTCCAGGAGTTCTTGAACATGACAGCTATACCCCCACCCTTTCTACTTATTCGATCGGCCCTGAGGATGTTATACCCAGGTGGGATGATTTCCTCATCCTTAGTGCTTGGTTTGAGCCATGTTTCTGAGAGACAGATGATGTCAGGGGAGTGGGTTGCAAGCATAGCATGCAAGTTGTGAACTTTATTATTGATACTTCTTAGATTAAGGTGAAGCATAAGGAGGGAGCCCGCTGGGCTTCTGGCTGCATTCAGGGAGTTGGGGCCTAGGTCAATATTAGGGCCTGGGTTGGGGTGGATATCACCGTCTTTTGTGATGGATTTTTTCAAGTAATCAAGTATTTTTTGGAGTTTAATTAGTAATTTAAGATGGTCCCTTGTTGAGGATGCTTTCGGGCGACAGAGAGTAGGGTGGGTTCTTTTAGGGATCAGGTTAGTAGCAAGGTAGTGAGAGGGAGGGATGAGATTGGAGGGGTTATGGGAATGCAAGGAGCTCTGACCCTTGGGGAGGTAGGCTCCTGCTGGGTCTAGGGTTTCATAACTTGTTAACAGATAAGGTAAGATAAGGAGTAATGGTATGAGGGGGAGGGTAGTAAAAGAGTTTCTATCCATGGTGAGGGGAGAGGTTGATGAGTGGATTGAGCTGGGGGAATCACCTTGGTACAATTGGTATGTAAAAAGCTGGAGGTGGGAGAAGAGAGTGTTAATGGACAGAGTTTAGTGGGTGGGCGGACTGAGGGAGTAGCCTTAGTAGTATAGACAGGCCGAGAAATGGAGGGGAGTAGTAACAGGGTGAGGGACAGTTGTGATTGGGTGGTGGTAAGGGGGATGGGCTTGATGACCTAATAAATGTAGAGGTAGTGGGGGCGAGTGGGAATAGGGGGCAGGGAGGGGGGCGAAGCGGAGCGGGGACTACACCACAAGGATTTCCCTGGGTCTTAAAGGGTAACCACATTTAACGGCAGCTTGCTGTATTTTTTGTTATATATAACCTGTTTTCTGTTAGAGTTATTGCTGCCTAATTCCTGCAAAAGAACACTAAACAGTAAAAAACACTTTTAGGTAGGATAGTTCTTTACCCTGAGTCACTTTAAAAATATTTGTTTTGAAATCAGAGGCATTTAGAGGAGGCTTGTTTGTGCATTCGCACTAGGAGAGGGTCCTCTCAAGTCGGCAGCGATAGTTTGGGTGCCATGCGGTGTGCGTCTAGCTTGGGGGGCTATCTAAGGTGAGAATAAGGAAGAGAGATAGTGTCTTTAGTTTAAGGTAACCTTAGTTTAGTGAGAGACATACAAAAGCATTACCATAGTCTTAGCAGGGTTAATCAATAGTCTATAAGAGACAGTTAAACAATTCAACAGGTAGTATAGTTCATAAGCACAATTCAACAGGTAATACTGTTCATAAGCACTATATTACAGTTGGTAAGACTATGCAGAACTTGAATTCTAGAGCGACGCTAAACTACGCCACAAGGCATACAGTCTATCAGGAAGAGCGTGCTCTACGAGCAAAACACGCACATTAAGCAGTGTTTCTATTATTACAACGTAGAAAATAAGCACAAATAGAAAATAAGCCACAAGGCATACAGTCTATCAGGAAGAGCGTGCTCTCCGAGCGAAACACGCACATTAAGCAGTGTTTCTATTATTACAACGTAAAAAATAAGCACATTCAAGTATAATCACAGTTTACAACAGAGATGCAGCAAAGTTTGACTTAGGATGAGCGTGCTCTACTAGCAAAATGCTCCCGTTAAACAGTTTACTAATGAGACAATGCAGAACAATAAGCACAATCTAGTATTTTTACAGTTTAAATCACAGATGCAGCAAAGTTTAAATTAGGATGAGCGCGCTCTACGAGCAAACACTCTGAATTAATACAATGTAGAATATAAGCACAGACTAGTGTTATCACCGTTTAAATCGGAGATGCAGCAAAGTTGGAATTAGTTTACCACATACCCTAAAGCAAGGAGAAGTGACCGTGCAGGTGGGCAGGTCTGTCCCTGTACTTTTCCCTTGAGCAAAAGTAATGGCGGAAAAACCACAAGGGTGTAATGTAACCTCACTGACGTCAGGGACTACACCACAAGGATTTCCCTGGGACTTAAAGGTAACCACGTTTAATGGCAGCTTGCTGTATTTTTTGTTATATATAACCTGTTTTCTGTTAGAGTTATTGCTGCCTAATTCCTGCAACAGAACACTAAAGAGTAAAAAAACACTTTTAGGTAGGATAGTTCTTTACCCTGGGTCACTTTAAAAATATTTGTTTTGAAATCAGAGGCATTTAGAGGAGGCTTGTTTGTGCATTCGCACTAGGAGAGGGTCCTCTCAAGTTGGCAGCGATAGTTTGGGTGCCACGGGGTGTGCGTCTAGCTTGGGGGGGCTATCCTTGGACTCCTGTTGCTGCTGCAGCGGGGTATTGCTGGTCGCATCGTCCCTCTGAACCTGTGTGATGATGGACTGGCCGTCCATGAGATCCGAACTGGACTCGGTACTGCTCTTCTGCCTGTCCCCTCTCCTGTTTCTTCTTGCTAGCATACAAAAATAACATCCGTTCCCCCTCCCCTCCTTCCCCTTTTACTTTCTGCTTAGAAAAATAAATAAATAAATGCACTAAAAAGTAACAAAAATCTAAATAAAAGGGGAACAAAAACAAAAAGGGGAGAAAAGAAAGAAATAAAAAAGGGGTAAACTTCCACCATTTAATCCTTGGCACTGCTTTCACACTCCTCCTCTTCTTGATCACCAACGTCATCCTACAGACCACCATTCTATGCTACTTAACTACACTTTCCCCTGCCACCACTTTACAGTCTCCAATTTCCTTCAGACTGGCTCTCCTACATAGGATATAATCCACCTGTGTGCATCTTCCTCCACTCTTGTATGTCACCCTATGCTCCTCCCTCTTCTTAAAATATGTATTCACCACAGCCATGTCCATCCTTTTCACAAAATCCACAATCTGACCTTCTGCATTCCTCTCCTTAATACCATACCTACCCATAACTTCCTCATCCCCTCTGTTCACTTCACCAACATGCCCATTAAAGTCTGCTCCAATCACTAGTCCCTCACCCTTGGGTACATTCACCACCACTTCATCAAACTCGCTCCAAAATTTCTATTTCTCATCCATTGCACACCCAACTTGTGGAGCATATGCACTAACAACATTCATCGTTACACCATCAATTTCGAGCTTCATAAACATCACTCTATCAGACACTCTCTTCACGTACAAAACACTCTTGGCATACTGTTCCTTTAGGATAACCCCTACCCTATTTCACCTGCCATCCACACCATGATAGAACAATTTGAACCTGCCTCCTATACACCTGGCCTTACTTCCCTTCCATCTGGTCTCTTGCACGCACAATATATCAACATTCCTTCTCTCCATCATATCAGCTAGCTCTCTCCCTATACCAGTCATACTGCCAACATTCAAAGTTCCTACCCTCACTACTACACTCTAACCTTCCTCCTCTCTTCCTGCCTTCAGGCATGCCTTCGCCCTCCTCTTCTCCTTCGGCCAACAGTAGCCCATTTTCCGCCAGCACCCTGTTGGCTAACAGTAATGGTGGCGGTCGTTGTTAGCTTGGGCCTCGACCGATCCGGTATGGAAATATGAAATGTTTGTGCCATAAGTAATCTGGCAGAAGTCTTACATAGGATGCCCTTCCTGACGCAACCCTCCCCATTTATCCGGGCTTGGGACTGGCACAAAGAAATGCACTGGCTTGTGCATTCCCAGTGGCTGGTCAGGATATATTTACAATTCTCTGTTTTATTCCTCTCATTTTCAGTTCTGTTTGCCCTCTGACCTCCATACTGCCCAAAGATTATTCAGCAAATGCTTCACTTCTGAGACTGCTTTTTGCAGGCCAAAAGGCATTGATTCAGATTTTTCCCTATCTGGATGACCTGCTGATTCTAGCTCCTTCTCCCAGCAGCCTCTTACAGGACATCCATTTCACCATTCTTCTCCTGCAGAGCTTGAGGTTCAATATCAACCTCAAGAAATCTGTCTTCACACCCTCTTAAAAATCACGTTTCTTAACTGCAAGATTCAGAGCATTCCAATGCTGGCTTCCATTCTAGATGCAAAGGTCTTGTCCTTCACAGGTTTCTTCTAGTCTCTTCTTTCCCATCCTCTAGCCCAATCAGAAAATGTCTTCATGCTGTGGGGTTCATGACTTCCACCATCCCCATGCTACCTATCGCCACACCTCATAAGAAGTTTCATTGGTACCTGAAGTCGGTTTGGCTTCAACATTGCCATCCTATGGAATTCTGTGTACCTCTCCTTCTTTGTCTCAAGCTTGAACTCCAGTGTTGGATTCAGCAGCTTGCTCTCAATCTAGGTCTGTCCTTTCAGGCTCTGATTCCTTCTGAAGAGTTGTTCACAAATGGCACAGACCTGGGATGGGGGGGCTTCTTGCAGCCTTAAGAAAGTTCAGGGTCTCTGGTCCCCTCACCAGAAGTCAAACCATATCAACACTCTTCACACCATGTTCCTTCCTGGTCATCTGAAGTCTTTCACAGACACCACCACCATGATGTGGTATGTAAACAAATGGAGGGCACAAAGTCTTATCTTCTTTGCAGATTAGCTCTTCAGGCCTACAATTTAGCTGTCAACTATTAGATGACTCAGTGGGGTATTTCTCAAGTACTAATTTGCCTCCACTATAAACAGGCAACTTACTGTTGTCTGTTTAAGAGCATCAAGTCCCCTGACTTAGAAGGTGGTCACCCTATCCTTTCCATACAGGGAGAGGTTTCTGCATGCTTTACCTCCCCTTTCTCTGCTGTCAGGGGTCCTACAAGACTCCACAAAGATCTTGCTAGTGCCTCTCTTTTGGCTCAGACACACTGGTTCCCCTGCTTGTTCCATCTGGCCAAGGGCATTCACCACACGTTACCTCACCAGGTGGGCCTACTCTCACAAGACAAGGGCTCTCTTATCCATCATCATTTGCTACTCTTTAAGTGACTTTGTGGGCTATAGGGATTTGATCCTCTTTAGGCACCCTTTTCTGAGGATGTGCTTCAGATTTTACAGGAGGCCATAAAACCCAATATCAAAAAATATTTGTCCAAATGGAAGAGATTTTCTGTTTGGTGTCTCTCTCATCACCAGGATCCTTCTCTAGAGGGGAGTCCCTTTAGTTTTCTCTTATCTGTGTGAGTTGCCCCAGGCTGGCTTGGCCTATTTTTCAGTCAAGACCCTTTTGACAGCAATTTCTGCCTGTCTGCCCTTGAATCCTCCTTTGGTTGCTTGTTTTGAGGTCAAACAATTCCTTAACAGTGTCTTACATATCAGAACCCCCAATAAAGCCTATTCCTCCCTCGTGGAACCTTAATTTTGTTTTGGAAAAACTGACAAGGGCTCCCTTTCAGCATGTAGATTCAGGTTCCCTGCAACATTGCACGTGGAAGGCTGTCTTGTTGTTAGCCCTTACTTCAGCCAAAAGGGTCTCAAGAGGTCCAGACCCTTATGGCTGTTCCTCCTTTTGTAGTTTTCATACAGAGATGGTGCCTCTTCAGACCAATCCTTCTTTTATGTACAAGGTGGTAAATTAAGCTGTCCCTTAATCACCCAAATCAGCTTCCTTCAAGTTTTCCTTCCCCACAGTTTGTTAGTAAGAAGGTTCTTCAGACCTTGGATTTACACAGGCAGCTCTTGTATTATTTAGATAAAACTAAAGAATGTTCACAATTCTGAGCAGCTTTTTGTTTCTTTTCATCTCAGGACATTGGGTTTAGCTGTCTCCAAGCAAACCGACTCCTCCTGGATTTCTAAGACCATTTCCTCTTGTTACTCTTTTCATGAAAAATGACTTTCTACCTCTGTAAAGGTACATTCCATCACAGCACCCTTCAGGCTGCTACTTGGTCTTCTGTTCATACTTTTACTAGACATTGTAAGTTAGATGTTTCTGATGCCAGGACTGATTTTGCTAAGGCCATCCTGCATGGTTTTGTTGAGAGCTCATCTCAGCCTTTCTCCTCCAAGTCAGCTTCCCAAGGTTTTGTACTCTCCCTTCTGTTAAGAATACTGCAACAGAGATATGGAAGGACGTACAGCTGTGTAAAATTTTACCATAACAGCAGATGTCTTTCTCTTCACTGTGCAGTACCGAGTCCCTCCCTCCTTCCCTTATTCTTTTAGGTCTTCTCTTTGGGTACCTTCGTGCCTGAAGGGTTACCTCTCTCTTTTCCCTGTATATTTTTTCTTCAGGATGTGTATGTGCTCCTTTGTCCTTAGGAAGATGCCTTCTCTCCTGGGGAAATTCAATTCTGGGTAATTGTGCCTGTACATCACCTTTACGCCTTAAGATTTGTGCAGAGAGCATATGTATGATGTATGGTACATATAAAATCCGAAGGCTTTGATACACTGACAGATGAGCTACCGTGGCAGGAAATACCATCTAAGAATACTGCAACAGTGAAGAGAAGGGCATCTACTGTTATGTTAAGATTTTACACAAATGTACTTTACCGAGCCATAGGTTCATACGTATGTACAATGCTACTGGCCCTGAAGCCTTTACAGGCCTAGCACAAAAGAAATTGCCCAGGCACCATGCCACCCAATGTTAGCTCACAGTGCCCCTATCCAGTACGGCAACTGGAATGATCCCTGGAGTGAACTTTCTGTTACCCATCCACTCGTCAAGATTTCTCTTGAAGAGAACCAGTGAGGTGCTCTGCTTGACATGAATGGGAGGCTTATTCCAGAGTATGGGTAGTCTTTGGGAGATGACTCTATCCCTCCAGCATGTTCTGTTAATTGTGGTAATGAGGTTATGATCTCTGGAGTGTGTAGTGCAAGGAGATTTGCAAAGGGATTGGGATTTCTTTAGGTGCAGCATTTCAAGTAGGGTTGGGTCAGACATGGCTTTATAAGTCAAGCAGAGATCACCTCTAAGTAGGCGATAAGAGACTGAAAACAGCTGTAGTTTCCTGCATCTGTCCATGTAGGACATGTGTCTAAGGCCTAGGATCCTTTCTGTGAGGTACTTTTGTGGCCTCTCCAGCTGTTGTAGGTGTCTGGTCAGGTACATGCCAAACAAGGCATTATATTCAATGACTGGTCTAATGAGGGATGAGTAGAGAGGAATGATGACCTTTTTCTTCCTGGATGCGAAACCTTTGGTTACATGATGTGCCACATAGAAGGACTTTCTGACCACAGTGGCAATGTAGTGGTCAAAGGTGAGGTGGCTGTCGATGTGGGTGCCCAGATCTGTTATGGCCCCTTCAGTGTTCAGTGGGCTCCCATCAACGTAGTAATTTGTGGGAACTGAGTTTTTTCCAAAGGGGATGACGACGCATTTTTTGGTGTTAAGATTCAGGCCATGGTTCCGACACCAGTCACTGGTCTCAGAGAGGCCCTTTTATAGGATGTCTGCATCACTAGGGGAGGTGTTAATGACTCCTAGCTTGCAGTCATCAGTGAACCTGGTCAGCCAGAGTCCTTCTGTGTTGGCCAGGACTTCTGAGAAGTAGATGCCAAATAGGAGAGGGCCCAGGACCGAGCCCTGTGGGACTCCACTCATGACTACTTGACAGTCTGACTTGGAATCCACAACTTTCACTCTGTGGGTCCTGTCTGTGAGCCAATTTGCAACCCACCTAGTAATGTAAGGATTGATATCTAGTTTGGCGAGTTTATCAATGATATCTGAGTGGGAAATGATGTCAAAGGCCTTGGCCAGGTCAAGGTAAGCTGTATGCACTGGCTTACCCTCATCCACAGTCTTGGTGACTGCCTCGCAGAAGTCAACCAGGTTCAGCAGGCAGGATCTCCCCTTGACAAAGCCAAACTGTGTGGGGTCAAGAGTTTGGAGATTTCCTATATCCATGATGATGCACTCCATAAATTTGCATAAAAGACTCATCAGGCTAATGCAGCGATAGTTGCCAGGGTCTGTAGTTGCTCCCCCTTTATGGAGCGGGATGACTGCAGCAGTGCGCCATTCACTAGGGACATAGCCTGAGGTATGGCTGTGACTGAAAAGGGCACACAGATGTGATGCCACTTCATTCTGTAGCTCATGTAGGATGCAGCCAGGGATATTATCAGGTCCCATGGACACTGTATTCTTGGTTTTGGGCAATGCAGATTTTACCTGTGCTGCAGAAATGGTGGGTACCAGGCTTTCTTCTGGCATTGTGATAAGGCCCTTGGGGGTAAAGTTGGCACTGAATCTGTCAGCCAGTATGTTGGCTATTTCTGTTGGCTCAGTATAGAAGATGTCATTGTGCAATAACTCAGAGCACATCTGGGTATTACCTTTGAGGTTTTTGATATAGCTATAGAAGGCTTTGTGGTTGTTTTTGGTGTCAGCTGCAATTCTGCCTTCATGGCTGGCTTTAGAGGATTTGATAAGAGATCTCAGCATTTTGCTGGGACTGATAAGGGAGGTTTTCCAGTCTTCTGACTTCATTTTTTTCTGCTAAAGTTTCTTTCTTCTGTTGTAGAGTTTATTGATGGCTGTGGACTACCAGATTGGCTTCCTTTTTTTTGCAGGAGAGTATCTTAATTCTATTTGGCATGACAAGGTCCATGCATTTGTGTACATGCTCGTACAGTGCATTGGTGTATGATTCGGTAGTCATGCAGCTATTTTCCATTCTCCTGGGTGCTGAGAAGTTAGCCACCTGTGTTTTTAGGAGCCCAAAGACGGCTTTAGAGATGTTTTTCAGGGTGGTCACCTTAGCGGGGGTGTAGGCGAGATGGAGATTTCCATGGTGATCAGTTTGTGGTCAGATTTAACCAGGGAGGAATTGACTATAGGTGTGTAGCAACTGTCTCCCATGTTGGTGATAACCAAGTCGAGGATGTTGCTTCCTCTGGGGGGGGGGGGGGTCAGAATGAGCTGGTCCAGGGCATTGGAACAGATAAATTCCAGAAACCATTGGGCCTCTACATTGGTACTAGAATAGTTTTCCCAGCCGATGGAAAAGTAGTTGACGTCACCCAGTATGAGAGTATAAGGTCGGACCTTGACAGATTCCGGGGTGCTTAGGAAGTTGGAGTGAAAGTCTAGGGACATGTTTGAGGTTCTGTAGCAGGCTATGACTTGTATCACCATCTTACCCAGTGTTAGTGTACCTGAAGTATCTTAGATACATTACGCTGGGCTACCAGTCCAGAGGTGTGTGTATCCTTTAAGAATATGGAGATATCACTGCCTTTGGAGCTTCCAGATGTATTCTGGGGCCGAGAGGTATGGAATGAGTTGTAGCCTTGGAACGCAGGGTGCTTTCAGCCTCTTTAAACCAAGTCTCCATTACAGCACAGATGTCGACATTCTCCATTTTGAGGAGAGCTTCGAGCAAGTGTATATTGAGATTTAGACTTCTAGCATTGAGCAGCATGACCCTCGGACTGCATTTGTTTGCAGCTCTTACATGGCTCAAAGCAGCACACTACACCAGCAGCGCAAGGTTTCAATGCCTTCCATACCTATAGACCAGTAGCTGCACAGACAAGGGTTAAAATTGGAGCTGTCTCAATATATATCAATAACAAGCAAAACTTTTGGGTTGTCAAACAGGATGACATGCTGGAGTTCCTCCACTTGCAGATCACCATAGACAAAATGCCACACCATATCCTAGCCAGCTAATAGTAACCTGCCACGTTGTCCCAAGAAACTCAATATATAACTGAACCTACTTACTTGGGACACTTACCATGCCACCCGACACCCTACTATGCAACAGTTTAATCACCCTCTACACACTGGGAATCCTAAATGGCCTCAAATCTATATGCAAAGAGATTCCTGGACTTCTACAAACACCCTCGACCAAATAGTGAATATGCCCATGGGGGACTTCAACATAATGGACCTTGTGCTCACAAATATGGGAGAATGCTGCACCCCCCCCCCAAATATCTTGCCCTCCCTATTAAGCTCTGACCATAAAGCTGTCTCATTTGAAATCAAAATCAGCTCCATAATCACATTAAAACTAGTAACAATTGCAAACTAGTCCAAGTCAAACTACCTTTTACAAAGTGATGTTTTGTCAAAACTCCAAGAGCATAGCAGCCTATGCAGAATTGCCCTCAGAATTCTGTGCAGCCATGTCAATGGCTGCACAGAGGCGGATAAATGTACCAGAAGCAAGCCCAGGACTACCTTTCCTGGTGACATCCTAAATTAAACAGGCTGTATAACAAAAGGAAAAAATATAGCAAAAATTAGGAAGGATAATTTACATAAAAATAAAAACTTTTTCATCAAACTAAACAGGCAATTGTTTGTTTGTCTTTTTGACTTTTCCCAGTAAGGGGTCACCACAGCAAAACTCTGGTCTGCTAATGATTGGCAGTTGATTTTTTTTTTTTTTATGGTGCTGAGTTGCCAGCCCAACGCCCAACCTTCAGCGAAGGCACGCTCATTCACGCATGTCTTTCGGAGGCGACTTGACAGCGGGGAGGACATGCAGACTCCACACAGAAGGCACTCCAGCCATGAATCGAACAGGAGAACCTCTTGCTGTGAGGCAACAACGCTACCGCTGTACCACCGTGGCTTCTAAACTAAACAGGCAATTAAGAAGGCTAATTAGGTCAAGCAAAGACAAAAGACAGGTTCCCAGGTGAAAGATAACCATAAGGTTCTACAGCTATGTCAGTAACCTAAATGGCAGCACACAGCAACGTACAGAACTGGGGGTTAATGCTGCCGCATTCACCAAGTCTGGTGACACAGTGAACCTATTAACAGCCTATCTAGATCTCGCCAAGGCTTTCAACACCATCCCCCACTCTCAAATTATAGACAAACTCACTAAACTAGGTATAAATCCCTATGTCACAAGATGGGTTCCCAACTGGCTCACTGACAGAACCCACACTGTGAAAGTAGTAGACTCCAAATCCAACTTCAGACCAGTGACATGTGGAGTACCACAGGGCTCAGTCCTGGGTCCTCTCCTGTTTGGTATCTACATCTCTGAAGTACAGGCTAACACAGAATGTCTTTAGCTAACAAAGTTCGCAGATGACTGCAAACTAGAAGCCATAATCAAAACTACTAACGATGTGGACATCTTACAAAAGGGCCTCACTGAGACAGATTCCTGGTGTCAAAGCCATGGCCTCAAGCTCAATGCCAAAAAGTGCACTGTCATCCCTTTTGATAAAAACTCTGTACTCATGAACTACCACATAGGCGGTAGTCTGCTTAACACCGAAAGTGTGATAAGAGACCTTGGGACACAGGTGGACAGTAGTCTCGCCTTTGATAATCACATTGCCACAGTAGTAAGGAAATCCTTCTACATGGCACACCTCATCACAAAAGGTTTCTCATCCAGGAAAAAAGAGGTCATTGTTCTCCTCTATTCATCACTCATTAGACCCATTATAAAGTACAACACACCTTTTGGTATGTACCTCACAAGACATCTACAACAACTGGAAAAGCCACAGAAATACCTCACAAAGAGGATTACTGGCCTCAAACAGATGCCCTATGCAGACTGTCTCAAAAAACTCCAGCTTTACTCTGTCGCATATCGCCTACTCAGAGGCGATCGCTGCCTAATATACAAAGCTATGTCAAACCCAGAGCTGTTGGGACATGCTCCACGTAAAGAAATCCCAATCCCTCTGAGCTACACACTCTAGGGACCTAAACCTTGTCACTACAATAAACAGAACATGCTGGAGGGATAGATTCCCATCTCAGAGACTTCCCATACTCTGGAACAAACTACCTATCTATATCAAACAAAGCTCCTCATTAGCACTCTTCAAGAAAAATCTTGATGATTGGATGGGAGATAGGAAATTCACCCCGGGGATCACTTCTGTGGCTCTGCTTGACAGGGGCACAGGAAAATAACTTTCTTGGGTGGCAAAAGCCAGGGTACCGTTTGGCTAGACTTATATAGACCCTAGGGCCAATAGCCTAGTACCTACCTATGAACCTATAAGACAAATTCAGTTACAACTTTACCACCTCTCACCACCAACCTCCCCCCAAATACCCACAAACATAACCTGTCCACCAACCTCTCCCCAAATACCCACAAACATAACCCGTCCAACTATAACTAGGGAGCATGTGGGTCTATATCAGAAGACCGAATGTCAAATGACAAAACAGTGAAAAGACTGGACCTCGAAGTGCTGTTTTTGAGATCGCAGTACAGTGAAGATTGGAGTAATTGCCCTTACTTCATTGTAGTGCGATCTCGGAGTTGGAATATATTTGTAGTGAGGGGGCACAGCCCCCCACAATAACAAGTTCGAGGTCCAGTCTTTTCGACATTTTGCCATTCTACATTTTTTCATTCGGTCTTCTGATATAGAGCCGAGCATGTACTGGCTGCCCTCTCTAAAGGCAACAACATCCCAGGATTACTCCTGAACAGTTTAAATGACTTATCAGCACATGTAGTGTCATTACTTAACCATAGTCTTAAAACAAGTGTTGTGTCATGTGAATAGAGAACAGATATGCTCAACCACCTTCATAATGGAGGATCCTCGACAGACCCTGGATATTACAGACCCATTACTCTGACTACTCTTATTTGCAAAGCCATGGAAAGAATTACCATGAAAATTATCAACATAGATATAGGAGATATCCAGACACTAGATCCATCCTAGTTTGGCTTTGTCAAAGGAAGGTCATGTTTACTGAAACTGGTGGACTTCTTTAAAAAGGTCAGTAAGAAAATGAATGGAGGGAAAACAGTGCATACCGTCTATGCAGATCTGGCTAAAGCATTTAATACAACGGGTCTATATTAAATTCTCGAAAGCCGGCAATGTCAAATCTGACATTGTAGACATGAGAATAGTGAAACTGCAGAACATCAAACAGGTACACGGAAATCTCCGTAAGGGGAGATATCCATTTACTTCAATGTAAACGGTCTAGGAGTTGGTATATTTAAGTAGCGGGGGGGGGTTGCCCCCCTACTTACATCCTTTAGGTTTTTTTTTTTTTTTTATTACGAACATTCGATATTTTAACAGTTCGATCACTAAAGGTCGACCTTTAGTGATTCGAACTGTTTAAATATTCAATGTTCTAATACAGACCCGATACAACAGCCCACTTGTGCATTGTCAACAAACTTATGCAACTAGGCATACATCCCTTTATAGCATGCTGGACAGCCAGCTGGCTCACTAATATGACCCAGTAGATTAGAATCGGTGAGACCACCCCCACAAAGAGGCTGGTTACCAGTGGAGTCCCCCTAGGGCTCTCTGCCAGGCCCACTCCTCTTTGGCATTTATTTCTCAGATGTCAAAGCCAATGTCAAAAAGCCTTTGGCTAACCAAATTCGCAGATGTAAAGTGGTAGGAGTCATCGAATCCCCCATGATGAGTACACCATTCAGGAAAGTCTAAGACAGACAAATGCTTGGAACCAAAGCCATGGGTTATAGGACCTTTTGGAAAGTCGGCCACCATGGATAACTATGTGATCAATAAAACACCCCTAAAAGTTGATTCATTAGTCGTGGATCTGGGAACTCATGTAGACAGTATCCTAGCCTTTAAACAATGTGTCCATGGTACAAAAAAAATCCTTCTACATTGCTATACTTATTAGCAAGGCCATGGCATCCAGGTCTAGAGAGGTCATCATACCACTGTACTCAGCCCTCATCACAGCCATCATCGAGTTAAATGCCCCTTTCGGTATGTACGAGACCAAACACATGCAGCAACTGGAGTGCTCACAAAGGTTCCTTACAAAAAGGATACAATGAATAAACACAAAGATCTATGCTGACTGCCTCAAGCCCATCTCTTTACTCAGTAGCATACAGATTTCTGAGAGTTGATCTCTGCCCTGCATACATGGGATCCCTGGACCCTGTTTTGATGAACCTTTTACACATCTGCAAAACAAACAGCATCAGAAGTAATAGATTAAAAGACATGACTTTGGCTAAAAATATAAACAGACATGTTGGAGAGAGATACGTTTCTGAGAGAATTCCCATTCTATGGAACTGGCTCCCATACGTTTCAAGCAGAGTTCTTCCCTATGGATAGCTAATTAGAAATTCACACATGGCCTGGTGCCTATGTCTGATGGACAGAGGGAGTCAGTAAATCACCCCTATATAAAATCAAATTTGTGGCTCTCATTTAGGTTGCACAGCTATGCTTATAAAGGTCCTAGTGGTAGTTAGCCTATTGTACATCTATGAACCTATGGTGGGATCCTAAAATTAACAGATTCTACAATAATAATAACACTCATTACATGCAAAAACAAGTTCAGCTCCCAAGTTGCCAAAAAGGAATTACATCAGAAACAGTGCCCAGCATGGTTCACAACTAATAGCAAATTACATTATTTACTAAAACCTAAAGAACATAAATATATTAGCTAATAATTTATGTGTAAACTTCAACCTCATTCTCCTAACAGTTTCCCCATTGCATTAACTGTAACTAACCCGCCAAATCTTCCAAGAGCACCATCAAAGGCCAAGAACACAGTTTCTATGGGGCTGGATAGGCAGGCTGGACAGCATACCGTTCATCTTCTGGTTAGCCTGAAATATGACCAGTCAGAGGTCTTGAAAATAATAAATCAGTATCAACCTCACATCAGGCTTTGTATTAAAGAAATAGTGGACCTGTCCAGTTATCTGATTGCCCAAAGGTTGGGCCTCAACAGACCCAAGTTAATGGTAGAACCATAAGCCTGACCAGCCCCATCTGTAAGACCATGGAAAAGATTGTTATAGAAGTAATATACAGCAGTATAGGGAACCTACAGACTCTTGAGCCATGCTAGTATATATTTGTTAATGGTAGATCCTAGCTATTTAACCTGACAGAATTCTTTGCAATGGCTGAGGGCAAACCCATGCACAGTGCACATCTAGGCCTCACACAGGTGTTTAATACCATTCTACACTAATGTATTACAGACAAACTGACACAACTAGGCAAATTCTGATGTAAAACTTTGGATAGCAAACTACCTCACAAACAGAACACAGGAAATATGGGCGGGCAGCCCCATGGACTTAAAAGAGATTTGAACCAACCGAGTACCCAAGGTTCAGTCCTTGGTCTACTTCTTAGAGGTCACAGCCAATACACACAGCTTATGCCTTACAAAGTTTACAGACGGTTGCAAACTTGCAGCCATGATTTACTTTGAAGACACAAAGATTCTCCAAGAAGGCCCATCTTAAATGAAAAGCTGGTACCAGATCCAAGGGCTAAAACTGAATGCCAAGAAATTTATAACTGTAACCTTCAGCAAACAACACACACTGTGTAGTTATCACATTGACAACTTACCTTTGAAAGTTAATCCTGCAGTTAGGGATCTGGGAATCTATTTTAAACACCATGTATCCACTACTGGAATTAAATCCTTCATTGCATAGCTTATATCAAGAGGTATGGCATACACTTCCAGATATGTCATAGCTTCACTATATTCATTAGTCATTACACTGAACATTGAGTACTATGTCCACTTTGGTATGTATTTATACAGATACCTGTCACACTCGGAACGGCCATGCCACTTTCTTAAAAAACAGTGGAATTAATCATAAAAACTATGCTGACGGTCTCATAACCCTGTCCCTCTTCATGGAATCTTAAAGGACTGTGCGAGGCAACAACTGCCTAGCATATACAACTTTAGGTTAGGAAATCGCAAATTCACCCTGGTTAAGCACCTTTGTCCCTCATGGATAGTGGAAGCATGTAAACATCCAAAATTCACTAGTTATAAACACCTACGGGCACTAGTATGTACACTATATATATAAGGACTATATGTCTAGGCTTCATACAATCCTCACAGATCGCTAGCCTAATAAGAACCTATAAATCTGTGAATCTGTAAGTAAAAATCTGATAATCCCCCCCCCCCCCAAAAAAAGAGGAAAAACAATTTTCTGGATTAATTCTTTATTTATTCCCAGTTCAGCTTTGTAGATCACCACACGGGAAAAATTACACGTTTCTGTCACTACAGTCACATTCCCACAAATTAAAGAAGACAAAAAAAAAATAGCAGTTATGTAAAGAAAAGTGCTTAACTTTCTTTAAGTATTCATAGCAGTGTGGAGAGAAAAGCGTACCCAGATGACTGGAGAAGAAGCATACTCGTGCAGATGTACAAGAACAAAGGGGACATCCACAGTTATGGGCAGTACAGAGGCATCAAACTCCTATCACATTGCATGGAAGTTCTGGAGAGGGTGACTGATAAATGGAAATGCAGAGTAGAAGAGTGTAAGATGGGAGATGAGCAGTTCGGATTCGGATCAGGATGCAGTACAACTGACCCGATGTCTGAAGTGAGACAGATAATTGAGAAGAAGCTAGAGATGAGGAAACAGTCCCTCTGGGCATTCGCAGACTTGGAGAAAGCAAACAACAAGGTCCCAAGAAAGCTGATCTGGGGAGTTTTGTGGTGGTTTAAAGTCCCAGAAAGATTGGTAGAATTAGTGCAGGCTATGTGCAAGGACCCAATGACTCAAGTACGAACAGTGTTCAGCCTCAGAGGGGTTTCCAGTGGGAGTTGGTGTATACCAGGGTTCAGCTCTGAGCTCACTGCTGTTCATACTGGTGACGGACTACATTAGGCAAACAGGTTGGAAGGGACAGATCAACAAAATTGTATGCAGATGATGTGACATTACAGTCAGACTCTGAGCAAGAACTGCAGCAAAGGACAGGGGAATGGAATGCAATACTGAAAGCAAATGGGATGAACCTAAGCACAGATAAGGCAGCGATAATGGCAGCAGACTGGGGAAATCAGAAATCAGAAGCTGAGAATTGAGACAGAAGGAACGATAGTGGAACAGGTAAATAGCTTCAAGTATCTGGCAGGGGTGGGTGAGGAGAAGGGAAGTCTGAATGAAGAGGTCAAAGCTAGAATCAGAGGGGCTACAGTCAAATGGCATAGAACCCCAGGTGTAGTCTATGACAGAAGAATGCCAAAGAATTTGAAAAGTAAGGTGTACAAAACAGTGGTGCAACCAGTACTACTGTATGGTACAAAAACCTGGGCAATAAAGGCAAAGCAGATGAAGGAGCTAGAGGTGATGGAAATTAAGTGCCTGAGAAGGGTGGAAGGATGCACAATGTGGGACAGAAGAAGAAATGACAACATAAGAGCGGAAGCCAAAGTAGTTCCAATTGTAGAAAAGATCAAAGAGAACAGATTACGGCGGTTCGGACTCATTTTTTATTTTACATTTGTTGACCGGGCTAGTCTAGCTGGATATATGTCCATTTTCAGTAGAGGCCCGGGGAGATAAGCTCCAAACAGTTCAAATAAAGTTCACAACTACAACAGTACATATTTAAAATGCAAATACATTCACCGTAAAGAAAAAAAAAAAAAATGTCTCATGCAAAAAAGCAGAAGACAATCTGGTGAAGAAGATTTGGGACAGACAGAAAGAAGGTTCAAGAGGAAACGAGGACGTCTAACAAACAGGTGGATGGAATGTGTGAAAGATCTGCCACAGTCAGGCACGAGTGTCGAAGAAGGCAGAAGTGTGCAACTGAATCAAGAAAGATGGCAACAGTTAACGTGATACCCCGACCCTATGTTGAAAATAGGAAAAGGGGGTAGCTGGTGATGATGATGATGAGGTAAAGGAAAGGGCTTAAATGGGTTCAGCAACATAACCACACATCATAACTTCAGTTTTAGTAATGCTTATCTATAATAAAATACAAAATATTAATTTAAAAACAAAACTCATTTTATTACTGAAAGGACACATACATAGTGGCAAAATCAAAGCACAATTAAGCAACTGACCAGATTTTTACCTCATATTTTTAGTCTATTCCTAATAAAATGTGTAGTTTTCTAGCAAATCACTGGGATGAAGCCACTAAATAATGCATTCATTTGAGTTTAAGACTTCATATCCTTCAGAAAATGCACGTTTACACAAATCATGTTATGCACAACCTGGTTGTTAAGAGTAATATTTGAAAAAGCATCCCTGTTTTGGAGCCTTTGTCACACTTTTATTTATGGCTTTGTCCAGATTTCTTGAAAGACATTTGCATTTTCAGATTTTATACCCTTCAGAAAAATTATGCTAATGCCCAACATGTTATTCTATTAACTTTCTAAGTTTGTGAGAGTAATATTTAAAAACTGGCCCTGTTTTGGGGCCTTTCTCCCAATTTTACGTATGGCTTTGTTTCTTGCTCTAAGAGGTTGAGAAGTAATTGAAAAGGATAATCGTTTCTTATTTAGATGAGAAGGATCAATTAATTTAATACAAAAAAATGTAATACTATTTTATTCCGATGAAATGGCTCCATAAATAAAATACATAACATTTACTTTTCTCGCAACTCTCCAATTCAGACTTTCAGTCGTACGCACGAGTCATATTTTACTTACGTGAAAAGGATAATCGTTTAACCAAGACCAATCCTCCAAAGGCAGGCGTCCTGTCTGGTGGATCCCAGCCATAAACAAACTATAAAATAGAAAGAGGAAGCTACTACATGATAGAGGAAAATCCCAAAAAGGGAAGGCATCTCTGATCAGTATTAGCAACAAACTACGGGCACTCATAAAATCGTCTAAGGCCAGCTTCAAGAGAAAAATTGCACAGGACACTAAGGATAATCACAAGGCTTTCTTTAGTTATGTTAGGAACCTGGGTGGGAATTCCCAGATATGCTCAGAATTAGTCCAAAATGACAAAAAATACACTGAACCCACAGACATTGCCAACATCCTAGCTGACAGGTTCAGCGCAAACTTCTCCCCCCCTTCCCCACCAAAAGGGCAAATATCTATCCCAGCAAAGTGCTGCCCCCCTGACATCTCAGATGCTCAGGTAAGAGCCGCCCTCTCCAAAGCAAAAAACACAGCATCAATGGGACCAGATGGTGTCCCGGGATGCATCCTACATGAACTCCAAGAAGAGCTAAACCCAAACATAAAACTACTGTTCAATCTCAGCCTTACTACAGGATATGTACCCAAAGAGTGGCGTACAGCAACAGTGGTCCCTCTCCACAAAGGTGGTGCTTCAACGGATCCTGGAAACTATCGCCCCATAAGTCTGACTAGCTTGGTCTGCAAAGCGATGGAAAGGATCATCATAGACCTCATATATAAAGATATTGGGGACCAACAGACACTGGATCCTACCCAGTTCGGCTTTGTTAAGGGCAGATCCTACCTCTTAAACCTGGTCAATTTCTTTGAAATAGTCACCAAGGCCATTGACGAGGGGAAGGTGGTCCACACAGCCTACCTGGACCTCGCAAAAGCCTTTGATACAATACCCCACTTGGGCATTATAGATAAGCTCACCAGCTTAAATATAAACCCCTATGTCACTAGATGGGTTGCAAACTGGCTCAAGGACAGAACCTACGTGGTTAGAATTGCTGGAGCCATGTCAGACTCCAAACCAGTTACAAGTGGCGTCCACAAGGCTCAGTCCTGGGACCTCTCTTGTTCGGTATATATTTCTCGGAGGTACAGGCCAACACGGAAGGACTGTGGCTGACCAAGTTCGCAGATGACTGCAAACTGGGCGCCATAATCGACTCTCCAGCTGACACAAGCATCCTCCAAAAGGGCCTCATAGAAACAGACAACTGGTGCCAGAGCCATGGCCTCAAGCTAAATGCCAAAAAGTGTATAGTCATCCCCTTTGGCAAAAACAAAGTGCCCACAAATTACCCCATAGGTGGTAATCCATTAAGTACAGAAGAAGTAATTAGGGACCTGGGGACCCAAGTTGATAGCAATCTCTCATTTGACAACCACGTGGCCAAAGTGGTTAGAAAAACATTTTATATAGCCCACCTAATCATGAAGGGATTCACATCTAGATCAGGGGAGGTCATCGTGCCTCTTTACTCATCCCTCATCAGGCCCATAATTGAGTACAATGCCCCTTTTGGGATGAACCTTACCAGACACCTGCAGCAACTGGAAAGACCCCAAAAGTACCTCACCAAGAGGATTAAAGGGCTCAAACAGATGGCATATGCTGCCCGGTTAAAGAAACTCCAGCTCTACTCAGTGGCATACCGCCTGTTCAGAGGCGATCTGTGCCTGACGTATAAAGCCATGTCCAACCTGGAATTAATGGACATGCTGCACCTCAGAAAATCCAAATCCCATCGAGCTACGCGCTCGAGAGACTTGAACCTCAGCCCTGAAATAAATAGGACATGCTGGAGGGACAGATTCATAACCCAGAGGCTCCCTTCACTCTGGAATAAAATCCCAGTCCAGGGTAGGCAGAGCCCCTCATTGACTCTCTTCAAGAGGAATCTTGATGAGTGGATGGGAGATTGTAGGTTTACCCCGGGTATCACTTCTGTGTCACTGTTAGACAGAGGCACAGTATACTAACCTCAAAAAAGGGCATTGCAAAATTAATTTAAAATGGGTGACGAAAGCCATTAGCCAAACACACTCTGGCTAGGCTTATAAATGCCCTAGGGCAGATAGCCAGGTATGAACCTATGAACATGAAAAGAATCGACGAATACAATGCAGAAAATGTAAGGTAAGTTAATATTTGTAAGCCACACATTTACCTTTTCCCGTAACTCCTGCGAGTGACAGAAAGCAGCGCAGCGTGGAATGGCTAGCCCCGCCCCCTTCCCCAAACAGGTAACACCGCCCCGTGACGTCGGGCGTGACGCAGGCAAGGTCCCTTCAGCCGAGGGAGTCTATCCGCGACCGCAGTCTAGTTGTTTGTGGTTTCTGCTAGTGCTGTCTGTATTCACAAGTAACACAGTCTGTGGTGTTAGGGAGACCAGTACGAGCATGAAGCTGGAGGTAAGTTAACAGTAGTTATTGGTTGGGGCAAAGTTTAAGTGGTTTGACAGACGCACAGTTTAGTAAATGTTATATAATTCACATCTCCGATGTCAGTACCGTTAAACCTCCCTGATGTTTGGCTAAATTGCAGCTGCTGGTGGGGTGCCTTTTGCAGAGTAACTGTGTTTTAAAGTAGGATTTCTGTTTAACAGTTTCATGTTTAATATGATGTTTATTTGTAGGTTTTGTTTTGTAACTGTAGTTCACTTACATAGCAGTTATTTTATTTGGTTTTATAACTAGACGCCGCTCCCTGGCCGAGTCCGAAAAAGGTCACTGGAAATCGGTACTTTACCACAGAAAACAAAATAAACAACTGGAAACCAGTTCTTTCTGTTTTTAGCGAAGCGGTTGTATGCGCGTCTGATTTATTTATATTTTTTAATTTATTTGATTGCATTTGTAACCGGTGAAGAGCAGTGGGTCACGGACGCTTTTCAGACGGTTGAAGTTCAGTTTTATTTTCGGCTACTTTTGACTTGCGAAATGTCAGTATGTTTAGGCAACTTAAACCTTTGTAAGTAAATATAGCGAACCTATTCCGTAACAAAATTAATTAAATTGCAAGCATATTAATGTTTCCATGTCTGTCCATTTCCTGTTTGTGCAGCATTGTTTTCAAAGGTATTTAATTCGTAGTTTATTTGTTCTTTGCCTGCTTTAGTTTTTCTGTTCAGGGTACGTTTCTAGGCGATGTTGTCCTGCATCACTGGCCACGGCCGGGGTGATTGACAGGACTAATGTCGGTGACGTGCTATGAAAATAATGAATGATTGGCATGCCATGCACATTTGTTAATGACATCAAGCATACATTGATTATGTCCTTTCTAAAGTAAGTTGGTTTCAAAATAGTATTACGTAAACACTTTGTCTTTATTCATGTATTTGCACTTGTCTAGCCTTGTAACGCACCTGGAGGGACAGTTTCATAACCCAGACTGCCCATGCCATGGAATAGACTTCCCATACATGTCAGGCGGGGTAGCTCACTGACCCTCTTCAAGAGAAATCTTGATGAGTGAATCGGATGTAGAAAATTCACCCCAGGGATCACTCCAGTGGCTGTACTCGACAGAGGCACTGGGAACTAAGGTCAGGTGTCATGATGCCAGGGTAATCCTGTGGGATAGGCTTGTAAAGGCTCCATGGCCATTAGTCTATTACACACCTATGAACCTATATATTCACTCCAATAATGCTGACAAAAGTGATGTTTGGATTTGCCACCAAGAGTATTACTTGTGTAGTCTTTCTTTACTCTCTTCCCCAATGTAGTATAATCCCTGGGTTGGTGTATTGGGGTGTGTGGGTGCCTCCCTCCCTCCAAAAGCAAAGGGAAAACAGTAACTGTAAAGTACTGGGTAACTTTAAAACTCAGATTGGGCTGAAATAGTCTACAAACTGGCAAGTATGCAATTTTACTGTCTTAACACACATCTTTCAGATTGCATTTAAATGCCAACAAGGTATATTTATTTGCAAGTCTTTTCCTGAACTTTAATCAAATGGTTTCTGTGAATACCCAGTTCCTCATGCGTGTGTTTCCTCATGATCATCAGCCCCTTTTTCACATTTTGTTCTACATGGGGTCGGGGTATCATGTTAACTGTCCCCAACTCTCTCGATTCAGTGCCACACTCCTGCCTTCTTCAACACTCATGCCTGACTGTCGCAGATCTTCTTTCACACAATCCATCCACCTCTTTGCTGGACCTCTCACTTCCTCTTACCTTCTTCCTGTCTGTCCCAAATCTTCCTCACCAAATTGTCTTCTGCTTTTCTACACATGTGCCCAAACCACCATAATCTGTTCTCTCTGCTCTTTTCTGCAATTGGAGCTACTTTGGCTTCTGCTCTTATGTTCTCATTTCTTCGCCTGTCCCACAGTGTGCATCAATAGGATGAATATTCATACGAATAAAAAACGCATCATATTGGTTATTCAGGAGTACAGATAGATGTCAACCAGCTGGGGTGGGGTTTGCGCGGTGCTTGCTACTGTGCTTCTGGTGAGCCAGTACACTACGGGATCTCCTTTAATACTAAATATAATGTTTAATTAGGAGGCCAGAAATCTCACCTAAAGAAGAACCTAATGCAAATTTTATCAGTGACACTGTTCTTGTAGCCAAGAGTAAAGTAGTAACTACACTACGTCTATTAACGAGGTAGTGGAACAGTGAAAACCATAATAGGCCCAGCTTTTGCAAAGCTATCTGCAGCAGAGGTTGTATCCATGTGTACAAGAAATGGTTATATATATATATATATATATATATATATATATATATATATATATATTATATATTATATATTTTTTTTAAAGAGCATCCATACATTCTTAAGGACATAAAAAGTAAATAATAGAGCAGCTAGAAATGTTTACATTGTTTAACAAAACTGGCTTGATGCATGTTAGAAAAATATGTATTAGTATATGTATTAGTAATATGCTTAGTGCATTTAAGGTTTGAAAAGGGTTAACACATTTATTCTATTTCACACTGCATAAATCTGTACAAACTGCAGAAGCTTTCCAATCTTGTATTGTCATGAAATATGAGCAGTTATAATCTTTGCTTATGATCTGGAAATTTACAGGGAATCAGATAATTACTGCTTGTGTCAGGAAAATAATAAATAGATGTGTCACTTGTATTAATGTTATGAGATTTAGACAAGGAGTTCTGCTTATGCTGTGAGAAAATACACGGCTGCAGAAGCTATTGATAATAAGAACAAAGACTGCTTGAAAATATGAACTGCAATCAGCCTTTACTTGTGTCTAAGCTAGAAAAGTACCTTGAAATGTAACACATGTATTAGAACTACACAATAGTAGCTTGTAGCGTGCTAAAGCCCCCAAGGTCAGGTTGTTTTTCATAAATCCAGTCATGTCAGCAGAAAATCTGAGTAACATCTGCTGTAGAACAATACAGAAAGTTGTGTTTAATTACGTCATCTATAGAAAGCAACATTTTGTAGAACAGTATAAGAAGTGCGTACTTCCTGTTAGTAGTTAGGCAAAATCCTGTATTTGCATGTTTTTGTCTCCTTGGAGCAAGTAATTAAATGCCATATCTGAACCTTGCGTGAATTGGTCTTTGATGTTTTTTCCTTTGACAATACAATAAAATGTGCAAGTGTTTACAGTTATGTTACTTAGCAATAAGAAGGGCATTTTATGAAAGTATGAATGGGAATCTAAGCACATATTGGAGCCCAATAAAAAAAAATGAGATACCTTGTGTGACCTGATTAAATGTCGGCACTTGTCAGTGGTATAGTGGTCTGAGCAGTGACTGAGATCTGCCCAGATTTTTAAACAAAAAACTGGGATAATCCAGAGGACTCTAGTAAGTCTGGTATCTCAGCTGTGACCCAGAGGGTGACAGGACAGGTAGTCCAGGTAAAATCACTTTAGCTAGCAGATCTAGGAGACTCTCCCTATCTGATACCCATCCTGTGGGAGGAATCAATACATTGTTGAAGTTTCCAGTAGTTTATTAACTGAATAAACTGAGTATGTGAAAGTAGGCCATGCTTGTCAAAATGATATGGAATATGCAAAGTATTTTTTGGATGATGTAGTAAAAAGTCCCAGGTTAGCAATTGGACAAATGTCCTGAGTGTGAGTAGGTGTGAGGAGCTTAGATAGGGAACTGTAGAATGCAAAGAAAGACAAAAGGATGTATGTGTTTTTATTTATTTATCCTTTGTTGACCAGGTTAGTCCCAGTAGGCTACTACCTCTTTTCAGGGAAGACCCAATATGGTATTTATACTAGGGGAAATTTGGCCAGGGCACCAGGAAATTCCCCTTCTCTTTTTGATTGGTGCTATGAGGTCTTTTACATCCACATAAACTACCACCAACTCAAGCAGATGGGACCTTGGTTTAAAGTCTCATCCGAAGGATGACCCACTTGGGGGGGCAGCACTCCCCTTATACGCACTGTAGTATCAGCTGTTGATCTATCTGGTGTGGAGTAAAACTCACAGCCTCCTGCACCAAAGATGAGTGTGCTACCTGTTGTGCCACTGACTGGCCAGGAGTGCCATCGTGGGTGGAATAAGTAGTGTAGAGCTGTGGAGCCTGTAGTACATTTCACAACATTATTCAGAAAGAAAATGTTAATTGTTGCACTCCATGGCCATACTGGCATTGAAGAATGTCTGGCGGTTGGCTTAAAGGATAAAGGAGCTGTTAATGAGCTGTTTCTTGTGATCCAGTGGTGCAAGGTTTGATTCTCTCCGCTTCCATAGCCTGTGTGATTTTTCTCCTATTAGGAATTCACAGAATTTGTGCATGGATGGGAAACACATATAATGTCCATTCCATGGTATTGCATTTTTGTATTTAAGTATGTATATAGTTATGTGTGCATATTGACCAGTTTAGTGGTCTGATCCAAACTGACCCATTTGAGCTGCAGACCAGGAGTTGCAGCACAATATGGAAAAAAAACAATTCAGTAACCGAGAAAGCAAGGACTGAATTTGCATTTGAATGGACTGGTGTACAGAATTGTCCAAACACTAAAACGTGTGTGAAACTGCATTAGCAGTAGTCGTGATGAACATAATCTTAAAATGTTTATAGGTAATTTACTAGCCTGTTTTGTTTATTTGCTTTTGTTTAATGGGGAAAATCCACTTAAAGAACCGAAATGCCCACTGTCAGCGGAAACCTTGGGAGAAAAGCTCAAAAACAAAGATAGAAATACGTTTTTAACAAATAAAAATGGTCAAACATTATTTACAAAGTATCCAAATTAATCCTATCTGGCTCCCTTCTCTCTTGCTATAGACCTTATATCTGCTCTGACTTTTGTCAGTATCCACCTATTACCGATCCTTTACAAAGACAAATCTTACCCTTTACAGCTAATTTAACTTGTATAGTCAAGTCTTTTGTAAACTGAGTGTAAAATACCTCGTGATGCTTCCAACAAAATTTCTACAAACTGTTCAAGTTGGTTTTTTTTTTTTTTTTTTTTTTTGCAATTAGTATGCATCTGTACCATAACTTATCTAAATTAAATGTTTAAACTGTGTAAATTTTTGAACTGTTGAAACCTTAAGTTTGTATCTGTGTAATAACCTTTACCTGAATAGTTGTACTAATGTAACGTCTTGGAGCTTATCTCCCCGGGACTCTACTGAAAATGGACATGCATCCAGTTAGACCATCCCGGTCAACAAATGTAAAATAAAATAAACACATTGTTTACAGAGCATATCAGATTAAGGAAATGCACGTTTTCAAGATATTGCCAAGTAGAATCAAAAATATTATATTAATACACTTGTATAGTATCCTTAGTGGACAGTGCTAGTATTGCATACTTCAAACTGTAGGGAAATCACAAGGGTCATCCCAACTGAAGTGTGCAGTGGAAGAGCCGCATCCTGGAGTGATCCCCTTCTTTATCACAGTATTCCCCTTACCAAGGTGGAACAGTGGGGGGGGGGTGACACAGCTGATAGCGTTGTTGCCTCACAGCAAGAAGTTCCCTGGTTTGATTTTTTTTTGGGGGGGGTGCCTTCTGTACGGAGTCTGTATGTCCTCCCTCTGTGTGTGTGGGTTTCCTCCAGCTGCTCCAGTTTCTTCCCACATTGCAAAAACATGCATCAGGTGGACTGGACACTCAACTGGTCATAAGTGTGTATGTGGTGTGGAACAGTCCATTGTCATCACAGGAGGTTTCCTTACAAGAATAGGTTTCTGGCAATCCAGGACCAGTCCATTGTCATCACAGGGGCGTTCCCAGATCTGTAAATACAAGAGGTGTTAAACTTGACTCGAGATTGCCACTGTTGAAGTGACACCCCAACCCCATGTGGAAAAAGGGGTTGTGGATGGACAGATGGACTTCAAACTGTAGGTATGGTACAGTTGCGTAATTTATTAGTTGCCAGGTAATGTTTTGTGGTTTGAATTACTGGAGGTTATTTTAAAAGTCTGATGTAGTTTGGAAGTTTGTTCCATGCCATAGAGATGGCAACAAAGAATGAGTCACTGAAATAATTGTTAGAGTTATTAACATAAGTTAGTTTAATGAGTCACTGAAATAATTGTTAGTTATTAACATAAGTTAGTTTAATGAGTCACTGAAATAATTGTTAGAGTTATTAACATAAGTTAAAGTTCTGAGGATCTTGTAGTTTTATTAAGTAAATGGTGATTTGTACAGATCTTTAGAAGCCTAGCCTTTCATTCCATTGGTAATTGTTAGCCCTTACATTTTGCAGCACACATATCCAAAGATGGGATGGACAAGTATATGTTGGAGTAATTAAATTTTTTCTGTGTCCATGAGGGCAGTGGTGCTAAATGGGGGGAGGGGGTGAATTTGCAGTTACCCATCCATTCATCCAAGTTAACATTTGTTTAGAGTAAGAAACGTTCTCTGATTTTTATGTGGAGAAGATAGTTCAATAGGAGAAATATTCTCTGTGATATTATCCTTCCAAATGTACAGTAAACCTTGTCTGTGAAATACACCTAACCCTCCAACATGTTCTGTTAACTTTTTCTGTGATTCATACCCATCCCTCCAACATTCTGTTAACCATTTCTGTGATGCGTACCTATACCACCACCATGTTCTGTTAAATTTTGAAAGACTGAAGTCTCGAGTGAGGGCTTATGATACAATTGGATTTGTGAATGGGTAAGAAGTCTGCTAGAATAAGATCGGTTAAGGTTCTATACACAAGGCAGAGGCCACCTGTCTGTAGGCTGTACAATACTTAATGGGGAGACAAGATTTTTGAGTCAGTCTGCATAGTTTTTATATTGTAGGCCCCTGGCACTTTCATTGAGAGTGTTCTGGTTGTAACACGTGTTTGGACACATACATACTGAAAGGGGTATTATAGTCCAAGATCAACCTTACATCCCTGGATTTGGACTTCATACCTAAAGATGTTTAGCTGGGAGATGAAAAGGATTTCCTACAAGAAAGGTACAGTCCATTGTCGTCACAGGGGGTTCCTTACAAGAATAGATTTCTGGCAAGGAACAGTCCATTGTCATCACAGGGGGGTTCCCAGATCTGTAAATACAAGATCAGTTTTCAGGAGGGTGTTGTCAGTGTGATGGTTACAAGTAGTCTCATGCCTGATGAAGGCCACAGTTGTACTTTTTTTTTTCTCGTTTAGTTTTACTCCATGGTTTTGACATCAGCTGGCTGTTTGGGAAAAGCTCTGCTGTAGGATCCTGGTGTTCTTTACAGAGTATATGACCTCAGGTTTGCAGTTATCTTCAGACTTGGTCAGCCACAAACTGCTTTTACCTCCAAGAAGTAAATCCCAGAGAGGAGTGATCTGAGGACTGAACCCTGCGTACTCCACTAGTGACAGGTCACTCACACTTTCAGGGCTCAATTTGTGAGACTAATTGCTATTCTAAGAGTACTTGGCGGTTAAACGTTAGCTGGGAGAGTTTATCTGCTCTGAGTATGAAATGTTGAGGTGTGGTGTCCTAGGTAAACTCGACATTTTATTACATTGCAAAAGTAAATGTAATGCAGTAGAATGGATTTTGAAATATAGGAACACTTTTCTTTTTGCATTTGCAGGAACTTTGGGATTTGGTATAATTATTAAGGTGTTTACCTTGCAGACACAGTGTACAGTGTTTGATTTTCACCTTTTGAAGGTGAGTGGACTAGGTTTAAAATGGCCTGCAAGGGCAATTAGTCTAGTACTTGCCTACGAACCTAGCCATACATTAACTTGGTGTTTCTCCATTAGAAAGCTGAAATGTAAATGTCCTATTTTAGTTCTATAACTAATACCTGAAAATCCGTACAAAGTTAACAAAATGTTGGAGAGAAATCAGTGGAGACAGAAAAAAAGCTACAATTGAAGCTGTACACTGCTGGATGGAGACAGTAAGAATACAAAACAGAAAAAAAAAGTGTTCAACCTGTTGGTCAAGTTGTGGGACAGACAGCAAAGTCATGATTCTCTTTGATTCATGTGGAGGGTGAAAAGCTGAGAAAAGTTGAGTCATTTCCTTAAAACAAATATGTCAAATGTCTTGGAAGATAAGCAAGTATAAGAATAACAGCGTTTACTGCTTTCTCAAGATTTAGGCTGGTAGGCAGTGAGATATTTCCCTGCAGTACATTTGGTTGGGGCCAAGTGCTGAAATTAAAATGTAGGGATCACAGCTCCATGCCCACAGCGAGTCACCTTTTGTTCTAAGAAGTTTGGAGACGTCATTGCTACTTTCTGTGTGTCATATACTGAAGAAATGCACCACACATCACAAATATTACTGCATACATTCAGTTCTTTGTTGTGCAATATCTCTATCAACATGCATGTATGCAGACATAGTATAGTCATGGTCAGTCTTGCTTTTATTGATCCTAACTACCAAGCACTGCTGAGTGTACCACTTCCTTGTACGCTGGTGCCTGGGCGTCCTGTGCCCTGATGCTCGTATGTTGGTGCCTGCACATCCTGCGTTTGTGCTTCTGTCGTTCACCTTCTTTGTTTCTTGTTCCTTCTTGCCTTTTGCTGCCCATTTACCCTAGTTCGGCTTTTCTGTTTTGTCGTTCTGTCTCTCTGCTGTCCACCTGCCTTTATCCTTGTTTTAACACAATAAGAATTCTGATATTCCTTTACATTACAGACTACTAGTCCAGATCTCTGCTGTTTTGTCTACTTTCTAAGCCCAGCATAGTCGCCCCACTTGTTATCCTTCCCTACTGGGCATCATCGCCCCACATCTTATCCTTCCCTATGGGAAATCGTCGCCCCGCATCGTGTCCTTCCCTGCTGGGCATCGTCACCCCGCATCCTGTCCTTCCCTGCTGTCCTCCTGAGCTGCTCTTACTCGCTTGCATACTTTTGAGCAGCTCCTTTTACTTCGACTATCACTTTTTTTTTTCCCACGTGAATTTAACCTGAGTAAAGTGTACCCCTACCCCTTAACACTTTGGTTCCCCTGCTCTTCCTGCCTGCGTTGCCCACCACCATCCACTCCAGCTTCTCTTCCTTGTTTTCTGTTCCCGTTTCTAGTTCGCTAGTGCCCTCCTTCATGTATGTATTAGCTGTTCTTTCCTTCTGCATCACACACATTTTGTATCTACTGGCTTTTCTGCCTGTCTTCTGTGCCTCTTCATTTTCTGTCTTGAGCAGTTACTTATCATATTCTGTGTATTTATTTTAGTTTGATAACTGGTTCTATGGACTAGTCAGCTGTCCCCTTTTAGCCATGACCCATACACAAAGCCGAATAGGATATACAGTACAAAGTAATGCGTGTAGGATTTCCTTTGCATTGTGAAACATGCCAACAGAGTGGACAAAATGCATAAGAAATGTAGTAATTTATACAAGTAAGGGATATGGTGACAATGAGGATATAATACTGCAGATGTACACCACACAGCATGCAAGTACAGTTTGCATGGGTCAGACAGTGTGAAATGAGAAAGTTTGTCTGTCCTAGCTTAATGCAAAAGCAGAGGGTTTCAAAAGAGAAGGGGAAGGTTAAGGGTGGATGCTGTGGTAAAGGACAGTTTATAGTGCCATATTCAGTGGTCCGAGTGGTTGATTGAGTTGTAACACGTCAGTATGGTGGCTGTAATACTGATTTATCCGTGATATTGTGGCTGTTATGCCCTAGAGATGGTGTGTGATTAAAGGGCTTGAAATGATTCTCCAATTCTTTGATGTGTTCCAAGTTTGTAGTATGTGAGAGAAGCTGGTGCTGAGTTTGGAAAAGCTTTTTTGCCTACACCCTTTAGAGAGTCAAGTGTGCGGACTGTACAGATGCTAGCCCCTTTACTGTTTCCTGTTGAGTAGTGAGGAGATGTTTTTATTCAGTCTGTTTCTGAGAGTTGGTCAGTGTTTGCAGAATTTTAAGTGAGACTTGAGTAGGTAGCTTGTTTAAGTAGGAACAGTGAGCCCCTCAGGTCTTTGTTACATTTTGTAGTGGTTTCCTGTATGATGGGTTAGTGTAATAAATGTACATACTTTTAGTTATAGCTGCTTGTATGAGCTGCACGTTTATGTTGGGATTTAGAGTGGTGAGGTGGAGTGCTTATTCCAAATACTGCAAGTGTTTAATGGTTCTAGGTGTTATTGTGTGAAAACGTATAGCAAACTTCAGACTACTTGCCTACTTTGGGTATAACTTGATCTGTTTGTTGCATTGTCGTTTTTCCTCACGCTTGTCTGTCCAGGTCCTGTTATCTCACTACTTGTTGCATTGTCGTTTTTCCTCACGCTTGTCTGTCCAGGTCCTGTTATCTCACTACTTGTTGCATTGTCGTTTTTCCTCACGCTTGTCTGTCCAGGTCCTGTTATCTCACTACTTGTTGCATTGTCGTTTTTCCTCACGCTTGTCTGTCCAGGTCCTGTTATCTCACTACTTGTTGCATTGTCGTTTTACCTCACGCTTGTCTGTCCAGGTCCTGTTATCTCACTACTTGTTGCATTGTCGTTTTCCTCACGCTTGTCTGTCCAGGTCCTGTTATCTCACTACTTGTTGCATTGTCGTTTTTCCTCACGCTTGTCTGTCCAGGTCCTGTTATCTCACTACTTGTTGCATTGTCGTTTTTCCTCACGCTTGTCTGTCCAGGTCCTGTTATCTCACTACTTGTTGCATTGTCGTTTTTCCTCACGCTTGTCTGTCCAGGTCCTGTTATCTCACTACTTGTTGCATTGTCGTTTTTCCTCACGCTTGTCTGTCCAGGTCCTGTTATCTCACTACTTGTTGCATTGTCGTTTTTCCTCACGCTTGTCTGTCCAGGTCCTGTTATCTCACTACTTGTTGCATTGTCGTTTTCCTCACGCTTGTCTGTCCAGGTCCTGTTATCTCACTACTTGTTGCATTGTCGTTTTTCCTCACGCTTGTCTGTCCAGGTCCTGTTATCTCACTACTTGTGTACCTGTAATTGCCTGACACAGGCTTACTCCATACACATTCTTTTGCCGCAAGCAGGATCTACATCTCCCTATACCCCACAAGTCACTGGACCACACTATTGTACCAACCTGTTTTCATTGTCTCCTATTTCGTTCTGTAATTTACACTGTTGGACGCATTCTGGCATGATTATGTATTCGTTAATAATCTGCTCTTACTGCTGTCTTTTTATATGCTTTTGTCTGCTGTCGCTCTACTAAATCCTCATCCCCCTTCTCTGACTTGCACCTTTAATATTGTCCTTTATGCCTTGTTTTTTCATTCTGTCCTCATTTACACTTTATTATAATGTAATGCAAGCAGAGTAGTTTCATATGTTGCAGTGTTGCTGTGAGAATCGCACATACTACAGAGGGAATCCTCCTTTCCTAATTACAGGCTAAGTGAATGCTTTGACTCTGCCTCAGTATTCGTTACTGGAATGTGCCATTTAAGCAGCACACCTTTGACTGGTCCATACCAGGTAATACCTCCCTCATTTTTGTTGCATGGTGCAGCAACGTTCTAGAAGCCTGCAGCCATTCCTGAGATGGTAATACCAGAAGAGGGCACATTACTGTCTGGAAGGGTGGGAGGGTGGGTGATGGTTCTGTATCTGCAAAGTCGCACTTTCTAGTAGCTTGGCCCACAATACTGAGATGTTGGTGTCAGACAGACGCTGATTGACGTGCTTAAGATGTGAGACAATAAGAATCCTAAAGTATTTCCCTGCAGTTCTTAATACTAAAGGAAAGATGTGTTTATAATCTTGTGTTTATGATTGCATGAGGCTTCATAAGGCAGTGAGGGATGCCATCAGAATTAGTGACAGACTCATGGAAATCAGACTACAGGCTAATGATGACAATATTCATAATCTCAGCCAATGCCCCACAGCAGGGTTGAGATACTGAGGAAAAGATTGCATTCAAACAGCAGTTGCATGACCTAGACAAAGCAGGCCGACATGAAATGGTGTTGATAATGGGTGACTTGAATGCTCCTATTGGAACAGACAGAACAGGATATGAGGACTGCCTGAGCCCATGTGGGTGTGGTGTTGGGGAATAAAGAGCAGCCATTCTAGACTTCTGTCTGGAAAATGCATTGAGTGTAGCCAACACTTGGTCCAAAAAGAGAGACTGTAACAAGATTTACATACAAGACTGCCCAACATACAACTCTGGTAGTCTTTGTCCTAGTTAAAAAAGGGCACTGGGTTAGAATCGGTGATGGGAAAGTCATCCCCAGCTAAACAGTTGGCCCACAGCATAAACCACTGGTTGTAAAGACTCTAAAGTCAATATAGACCAGGCCGAAGACCTGGAAGTTGACTGGAAAGAAAGCACAACAGTTTAAAGAATTACTCAAGGCTCTAGCACCCCACGAAGAAGAGGATGGGTGGAGTTGAAGTAGAATGGCAGTGCCTCAAAACGGCATGTGTGAGGATTACAGAGCAGATTTGTGGCCGAGCCAGGTATGGAAGTAAGGTACATAAGGAAAGGTGGTGATGAAATGCAGAAGTCCAGGAAGTCATCAAAATGAAAGATGGAGTGCAGGAAAAAGTGGTAGATGGAAAAGACTAACCAGGTTAGGAAGGAATACTGGTTGGCTAACAGACTAAGAAAGGAGTTGCAGTAACAAAGAACAAGGCATCATATGCATTCTACCAACTTCTGGAAAGTGACTCTGTAGGTGGCGCAAAAACTATATCTGGCTGCAAGGCAAAGGCAGAAAGATAAAGAACATATTCAGGCACCCTTCATAAGGGATGCCAGCAACAACCTGCTCACCCATCCACAGGACATTAAAGGCAGATTGAAGGAGTACATCCAGTAACTTCTGATTGAAGAAAACCCCACAAAAGCTGTACTGTCCCAGGCACAGACTACAGTGAGATAAGAAGAGGAACCCACTGTAGAAGAAGTAAGAGCACCACTAAGAAAAATTAAGTCAGGGAAAGCAGCAGGCTCAGATGAGGTCCCAGCAAATGTGATAAAGATGCTGGGTGAGATGGGTGAGAAATGGCTCCTGAGGGTACTCATAGCACTGTGGAGAGAGAGAGACATATCCCAGATGACTGGAGAATAAGCATACTGTTGCCCACTGTACATAGACAAAGTGGGGCATTCACAAATGTGGGTACTGTAGCGGTATCACATTCCTGTCACATTGCGTGAAAGTTCTAGAGAAGGGTGATTGTAATACTCTGCATATCCATTTACCAAAGTAAGATGGGAGATGAGTAGTTTGGGTTCATTTCAGGATGCAGCATGGCTGACCTAATGTTTGTAGTGAGGCAGTTGAGAAGAAGCTAGAGATGAGGAAAGAGCCCAACTGGGCATTCCTAGACTTGGAGAAAGCATATGATAAGGTGCCAAGAAAGCTGGTTTTGGCAGTTCTGTGGTGGCTTTAAGTCCCAGAAGTATTCATAGAATCAGTGGAAGCTATGTACGAGGACCCAATGATTCAAGTACGAACACTGTTCAGGCACACAGCGAGGTTCCCAGTGGGAGTGGGTGTGTATCAGGGTTCAGCTCTGAGCCAACTATTCATACTGATAATGGACTACATTACCAAGTAAGTCAGAGGGGACAGATCAACAAAGTTGCTGTATGCAGGTGATGTGGTATTACAAGCTGACTCTGAGCATGAACTTCAGCAAAGGATAAGGGAATGGAATGTAAAACTAAAGGCACATATGAAAATGAGTGCAGATAAGACAATAGTAATGGCAGCAAATTGAGAAAATTAGTAATGGCAGCAAATTGGGGAAATCGGAAGAAGCTGAGAACTGAGACAGAAGGGAAAGAAAGTAGTGGAACAGGTTAACAGCTTCAGGTATTGGGGTGGTGGGGCTGAGGAGAAGGGAAGTCTTGAATGAGGAGGTCAAAGCTAGAATCGGAGGGGTTGCAGTCAACTGGCAGTGTGTGTCAGGGGTAGTGCATGACAGAAAAAATGCCAAAGAAGTTGAAAACTAAGTTGCACAAAATAGTGGTGCTACCAGTACTACTGTATTGGTACAGAAACATGGGCGGTAAAGGTAGAGCAGTTGACGCTAGAGATGATGAAAATGAAGTGCCTGCGAAGGGTGGCAGGATGCACATACACTGTGTGACAAATGAAATGAGGATGTAAGGGAAGAAGCCAATGGAGTTCCACTGGCAGAAAAGTTCAGAGAACAGATAATGGTGGTTTGCTCACGTGCAGAAAAACAGAAGACAATCTGCTGAAGACTTGGGGCAGACAGGAAGAAGAGGAAAAGAGGGGATCCAGCATCGAGGTGGATGGATTGTGTTAGGGACGACCTGCGACAGTCGGGCATAGTTGACTAAGAAGACAGCAGTGTGGCATTGAATCGGGATAGGTGGCAGCAGTGTGGCATTGAATCGGGATAGATGGCGACAGGTAATGTGATACCCCAACCCCATGTAGAAATGGGAAAAGGTAGGGTTGATGGCGATGCTTTAGGATTACAACAACTCAGGGTGGATGATCTTTTCATTTTGGGATGTCTGGAATCTCTCATGAAGCCACCTGTTCAGCTGCAAATCGTGAAATGGTATAACTGAAGTTGCAAGACAAAAAAACACAAGAAAAAGTGAAACAGTTTATATTGGTGCCATTAGCAAACAAGAATGAATATAAATAAGTGTTTTTGCCACTCGGTAATGCCTGCCGTGAAGACATTAAACAGTAGTCAACATAGATCATGTTTGGGTGACTTGCCACTGGGGGCACTTTTTTTAGGGAGAGCTGTTTTAAAAGTAATCCCTTTGTGTACCCTTGAAAACATGGGGAAAGTACCAAATAATTGGCTTGTTGCCTACCTTAACTAAAAGACGACTGAAACAGTCCAGCAGTATAAACACTAGCATTTGGCTTTACTTTTATCGTTGCTTTCAATTTAACATGCAAATCACAAAGTCCAGGGTAAACGGGCTGCTCTTCTGTACTAAGAGAATCCCACCGTTTTTCATGTATTCCAGTTGTGGAAAGAAGATGCCTTTGCTAATAGCTGTCCTGCTGTGTGGGGATAACAAGTGTGAAACTTTTATGGAAAGGAGAACCGTAATTTGTATACATTGGCTTTGATCACTTTGATATATTGCTGTTTGAAGCAGGGGTCTAAGCATAATCTTTAAGTACTTGTATGATGTGACTTTTTCAACAGGATGTTGGGGAATTGTGTGAGTCTTTGGGGTATACCAAACAGTGTGGATTTGGTTTTCTTTAGAAAACAAAAGTATGTGGTGTTGTACAGGTCAGTCATTAATACAGAAAAGAGCTGTTTGAAGTGGGTTTAAGATCAGGGAGGTTGAGGGACCATATTTATAAATCACCATATTGTCTGTATAAAGGAGTGATAGCAAGATGGGTAAACCAGAAGGGAGTTGGATGGTTTACAGAGAGAAAAGGATTGGTGGGAGTGTGGAGCCTTAAGTGAGTCCATTGTATCTGTCTACTACCTCCCTAATCGACAAAGGACCTGTTGGAAAGGAAATTGGCACAACATTGAGAAGCTTGTGGGTCAATTCCAGCATCAAGTTGGGAAATTATTAGCAGAGTGTGGTAGACTGTATCAAAAGCCTTGGCTCAGTCAATAAAGTCGGCTCCTGTAAGCTCATGTCCATATTTTGGATGATGTCATCAGTAAGTGCACAAATTGTGGTCCTTATGCTTTGGCCTGCCAGAAGCCATGTTAGTAGGGGGAAGGATTGTGTATGTATTTAGACAGTGTACGCAAGTTTGTGTAGTATTTCATGAAGTGTTGAGAGGATTAATAGTGATCTGACCTCATTGGCTGAACCAAGGTTTGGGCAGTTTGGTACAAGCTTTACATCAGTTTATTTTCCATTGTTGTGGCATGATCCATGTAATGTGTCAAGTGCCGAAGAGATGTCTTAGTAATATTAGCTGATTGTCCTTGCATATCTGAATAAATCAGGAGTGGATAACATCACTTCCTGGGGGAATCTGAGGTGAAATTTAGTATTTTTAGCCCTGTTCTTTTTGGTTATCGTTTTGATGTAAAATGGTGGTGTATCTGTTTATATAGCAGGGTGGTGGTTTTCACAAAAGGATAAGCGTTTGGAGATTTGAGAATTCTAGAAAGTCTTCAGAGGTAAGGACCCCAGAAGATGGTGGAATGGAGTTGTTGTTTAGTGGTCATTGTCAGAGGGACCTTCCTGTTATTTTATTAAGTAGGCTCCAAAACTTTTTGAGGCTGTAGTAAGTGGAGCCTTGAGTGGTGTAAGGAGGTTATCCTTGTGTCACCTTGTTGCATTTTAGCGAAGTTCTGAGGCTCATGAGGTGGTTCTTGGTTTTCTCTAGTTTGGCATTGTTTTCAAGTTGTCCATGTTTTGTCCAACTTTGTAGATGGATTTTAGTTCCTTGGTTAAACTCTTCTTTGGCAAGTTCCTATAGAATCTGGTAACTTGGCAGGAAAGGTTTGTTGTGAAGGTTGTCGGGCACTAATAACATGAATAGGTCTTATAAGGTGGTTTGTCATTCTGCAGGTCTGGGGAGGATTGCACCTGTAGGTTTTGAATGTTTCGCTGGAATTGCAAATGCCTGGGAGTGTTTTTGGTGAGAAGGTGTCATGCTAAAAGTCAAGGAGTACTGGTCACTGGGGGGTAGGATAGAGACACTTTGCCAGAAAATCCTCATTGGTAATGAGGAGCTGAAGAAGAGACTGGTAGTTGGAGGCTTTGGTTGAGTAAAGTCAGTAAGGACTTAGAGGCACAAGAAATTCTCTCTAACCATGGTCTTTTCTGAGAGGTATTTGGTTGATGTTGAAATCACCTAAGATTGTTATGTCTTTGAAAGAGCAGGAGTCTGTGAGTAAGGAGCTGAATTTGATACTGTTAGAGGGAGGAGGGAGTGAATGGTGGGGGCTGTTTTTATTATTCATTGAGGCCTGTTTTTTATTATTCATTGAGGCCATGGTCATTATTAGTGGTGCTTTGATTGTGAGGATTATTCTAGAGTTCTTTTATAAGTAAGAGTATACCACCAACTGTCCTCCTCCTTAGCCATTTGCTGAACAAATGGGGTGCCTGATTTTACTCATAATTCAGTGATGGCAAGAATGTCTGGGTTATTTGCGGTTTTGAATGTTTTTTTTTTTTTTTTTCCCAGTTTGCTATGCTAATTGCAGGTAGCGTGCTTAACGGTGTGACTTTGTATTGTTATTGAGTGTGGGGGGGTGGGGGGCATGGACTGGGTTATCTGAAGCTACAAACTAGGAGGGTCTGTAGTACAGGGATTAGTTTTATAAAGCATCAGAGGAATTTTTTATAGAATGTATGCACTGGAGTAGGGGCTGTTTTGGGTGGTGATAGCGGAGTGGTATATGCACTGTAAAGTAGTGTTGGAGTCTGCAGATTATCTGAGACACTGGTGGATGAGTTGAAGATGAAGTAATAGGGGTGGGTTTGAGATTTGTGTAGAGTTTTTCAACTTGACCTCCTATTATAACACTTTCTCTCTTCAAACTTGCACTCTGCTTCTGTCTTTTTAACACACCTGTAACGTATTCAGTCTTCTTAACATATTGTTACACCTACCATAAGCAACATTTTGTCTTGACTGTCTTTGTAAAGCTTTTAGGAGTGTTTGTTTGTTTGTAAAGCTTTTATGAGTGTTTGTGTATTTATTACTTTTCAAAGTCGGGATTATCACTCTCCTGGGAGGGATGGAGCCCAATGAGCTTGTAATGCCTCACTTGATAAACAAGTTTTGGGTGAAGAGACCAATCAGAAAATGGATAACTGTCAATATGGTCTGAAATTGTTCTAAGGAGACCCTGCTGTAACTGGAGTTAGGTCTGGAATTAGTGTTTTTTCTTAAGGAGATGTTGCTGTAACTAGAGTTAGGGCTGGGAGTGGTCTTTTCTAAGGAGATGCTGATGTAACAGTAAAGCCCAGCAGCCCTGGGTCAGTAAGCTACTGGCCGGCTGGTGTCTAGTTGCCCAGCCTGGGTTATCTGGGATAGCTCTGTTGAGCAAAAGCTGGATGTAAAACCAACCAACCAGCCAAACATCAACTGAGAATTGCAATGCTTAATGTAGGTTCACTGACGGGATGCAGCTTGGAAGTGCATGACACGATGATACGGAGGAGGCTGGACTTCCTCTGTGTCCAAGAGACGATATGGAAGGACAGTGCAGTGAAGCCACTTGGCTTGGGATCCAGAGTCCACTACTCAGGGGGAGGACCGACTAGAAATGGTGTAGGAAGTCTGGTGACAGAGGCTTCAGAAGGCAGTAAGGGATATTGGAATTAATGACAGACTCATGGCAGTCGGACTCCAATGTAATGATAGGGCAGTATTCATAATCTCAGCCAATGACCTACAGCAGGGTTGTGATAGTGAGGAAGAGAGTGCATTCAGACAGCAGTTGCAGGACCTACTACTTAAAGCAGGACAACATGCATTAGTGTTGATAATGGGTGACTTGAATGCACATATCGGGACACACAGAGCAGCATGTGAGGACTGCCTGAGTCCACATGGGTGGGGCAACAGGAATAAAGGAGAAGCCATTCTAGACTTCTGCCTGGCAAATGGCTTGATAATAGCCAACACATGTCTCAGAAAGAGAGAGAGAGTCACAAGATCACATACAAGAGTAGGCAACATGCAACTCTGGTAGACTTCCTCCTAGTAAAGAAAAGGCACTGGAGTAGAATCCATGATTACAAAGCCATCCCCAGTGAAACAGTTGGGCCACAGCATAAACCATTAGTTGCCACAATCGGTTGCAAACCATGGTCAGAGAAGGCTCTATGGTCAACGGAGACTTGGTTGAAGACCCAGAAGTTGACTGGAGAAAAAACACATAGTTCAAGGAATTACTCGGGACTCTAGCACCCCAAGAAGAGGAGGAAATAGGTGGAGTCTAAGAAGCATGGCAGCGTCTAAAAAAAAAAGCATGTGTTAGGACTACAGAAAAGATATCGAGCCAGGTATGGAAATAAGGTACATAAGGAAAGCTGGTGGTGGAATGCAGAAGTCCAGGAAGTCGTCAAAAGAAAGGAGTGCAGGAAGAAGTGGGAGATAGAAAAGACTGACCAGGCTAGGAAGGGCTACTTGTTGGCTAATAAAGAAGTTGCAGTAGCAAAGAATAGGGCATTGGAGGCACTGTACCAACTTCTGGAAAATGACTTAGTAAAGGGCACAAACTATATCCGGTTGGAAGGCAAAGACAGAAAGATGACAAAGATGGTCAGACACCCTTCATAAGGGGTGCCACCAACAACCTGCTCGCCAGTCCAGAGGACATCAAAGGCAGATAGGAGTATTTTCAGCAGCTTCTGAGTAAAGAAAACCCCACAGAAGCTGTACTGCCCCAGAAACCGCCTACAATGAGAGAAGAGGAGCCCACCCTAGAAGAAGTAAGAACAGCACTAAGGAAGATTAAGTCAGGGAAAGCAGCAAGCTCAGATGAGGTGACAGCAGATATGATAAAGATGCTGGGTGATGCAGGGGAGAAATGGCTCCTGAGGATACTAATAGCAGTGTGGAGAGAAAGCCGTATCCCAGATGACTGGAGAATAAGTATACTCGTGCCAGGGTACAAGAACAAAGGGAGCATCCACAACTGTGGGCACTACAGAGGCATCAAACTCCTATCACAGTGCATGAAAGTTCTGGAGAGGGTGATCGATAAATGGATATGCAAAGTAGCAGAATGTAAGGTGGGAGATGAGCAGTTTGGATTCTGACCAGGATGCAGCACAATTGACCCGATGTTTGCACCGAGACAGATACTTGAAGAAGCTGGAGATGAGGAGAGAGTCCAATTGGGCCTTCCTAGACTTGGCGAAAGCATATGACAAGGTCCCAAGAAAGCTGATCTGGACAGTACTGCGGTGGTTTGAAGTCCTAGAAACATTGGTAGAATTAGTGCAGGCTTTGTACAAGGACCCAGTGACTCAAGTACGAACAGTGTTTGGCTTTGGCAGACTCTGAGCTAGAACTTCAGCAAAGGATATGAGAATGTGATGCAAATCTGAAGGCACATGGGATGAAACTAAGCATAGATAAGACAGTGGTAATAGCAGCAAATTGGGGAAATCGGAAAAAGCTGAGAATCGAGATAGAAGGGACGATAGTGAAACAGGTAAACCGCTTCAAGTATATGCGAGGGGTGGTTAAGGAGAATGGTAGTCTTGAGTGAAGAGGTCAAAGCTAGAATAAGAAGTAGTCTTTGACAGAAGACTGCTAAAGAAGCTGAAGGTGTACAAGACAGTGGTGCGACCAGTACTACTGTATGGTACAGAAACTTGGGCAGTAAAGGCAGAGCAGTTGAAGCTAGAGGTGATGGAAATAAAGTGCCCGAGAGGTGGTAGGATGCATACTGTGGGACAGATGAAGACATGAGGACATCAGAGCAGAAGCCAAAGTAGCTCAAATTGCAGAAAGGATCAAAGAGAGCAGATTATGGTGGTTTGGGCACATGTGTAGAAAAGTAGAAGACAATCTGGTGAGGAAGATTTGGGACAGAGGAAGGAGGTAAGAGAGGAAATGGTGATGTCCAGCAAAGACGTGGATGGATTGTGTGAAAGAAGATCTGCAACAGTCAGGCATGAGTGCTGAAGGCAGGAGTGTGGCACTGAATTGAGAAAATTGGCAACTGTTAACAAGATACCCCAACCCCATGTAGAAAAAATGGGGGGAAAAGGGGGCTGATGATGTAACTGAAGTTAGGTGTGGGGTTGGTGGTGTTTCCTTAGTGCCCAGTAGACCACACATATAACCCCAGGATTAGCTTAGTATGACTTGGTAGATCCAACTAGTGATCTTCGCTGCAGAGTGAAGTGTGGGGTGCACGTGACTAGTGATCATCTGCTGCAGAGTGAAGCGTGGGGTGCATGTGCTGTACCTGTCAGACAGTAGGCTTGGGTACGGCAGTTTCAGGCAACCTGGACCTCAGCAATGGAAACTGGGCTTGGAAGGGATATAATATTGCCTCATTGATGCAGTAGGAACCTGGGTTGTTATAAATGTTCCCCCCTGCCTGTGTCAGTAGTGCAGCTAGGGTGGATGGACGGGGAAAACGCAATCATCCGATCATGATCTTTTTTTAATGCAATATCTGCTTTTAAATGCCGGCACTACATTTGCGGTAAAACCTGAGCGCTGTTGCACTCTGTGTGTGGTCTAAACTGTAGCATCTGCTTGTTGCATTGTAACAAGCAGTTTGCTACAGTTAAAAGTAAAAGAAAAAAAAAAAACGTTTTTAATGCAAAACAGCTTCATTAGTTTCCTGCTGCAATTTATTTAACTGAAAACCAATGCTAGGTGACTACACTGTTATTCCAGGGTTGGTGAGCATCTCCGATGAAGCACACGTTAAGTGGAATAGACTCAAAATGTGAGCTGGAAATGTAAACAGTTGAGGCATGGCATCATCTAATTGGAAGACCTGATTTCAGGGCTTACTCGGTGAGACAAGTTTCTCCTGGTCTCCAGAGATGTATTTTTTTTTTAGTTGTGTTTCCTAAATTGTGTACCCCTGCCTGTGTCAGGACCATAGCTATGCTGGGTGGCGAGGGAAAAACAGGATAACCGCACAACAATCTTTCTTTAATACAATACCGGCTTTTGAAAACCAGTATTACATTTGCAGTTAAACGTACAAACACACTACACAGGCAAGCTTCTACTTAGGATCAAGGCAATCCAGCTCACGGATGTTATGCTTGTTTACACTTCTAATCTGTATTCAGACAGGCTGAACCCGCAACTGGTACATTCTGATCAGTGTTCTTCCCTGGTTAACAAATATAAATAAAATAAATAAACCGTAAATATCTTCATTTTTATGTAGTTACTATTTTTTTAAAAAGTTACTTTATATGTGAATGTATATAAATGTATGCGTACACATGGGTTTTCCCATCATTGAATCCACTTTGGACACTTTTTCTCCAACTGATCTATCCAATTTTCATTTTAGACTTATTTCTGCCATTATTTCCTTATGCACTATTCAGGTGCTCGCATTTCATTTTATTTCATCTAAACACTTGTTTGTGCATTCTAATGTGAGACATTCAAATACATAGGACCTGCCTGTAAGTTTACTTCCTGCTAATTTGTGTGACCTTGAAACTATTATATTTATAGTAATGGAGAGTTGGGTGCACAGCTCCCTTGTCAAGGAGTGCAGTGAAGCGTTGCATGCACAGCACCCTTGTCAGTGCTGTCTTATGAAGTAACAATGTGTTTGTCTCCCATATTGAACTGAGGCTCTGACAGAATGACCGTTTAAAAATGCATGGATGTTCCATGCTGTTAGTAAAAGAGGCTCTGACACAACTAACTTATGATGTAACTGAGCTTGTATTGTTCCATGCTGTCAGTAACCAAAACTCTGAGATAAATCCCATATACTTTATGCTGATGGTAACCGAGATTCTCACACTACTGTATTCTGATCTAATAAAGCTTGTGTGTTCCATGCTGATGGCAAATGAAGTTCTAACACTAGTGTATTATGATGTTACAAAACCTGTGAACTTATTTTTATTTTACTTATCCTTTGATCAGGTTAGTCCCACTAGGCCAGCAGCCTCTTTTCAGGGGAAGACCCAAGGTGGTATTTATACTACTAAGGGATATTTGGCCAGGGTATCAGGGAAGTTCTCCTACCTTTTTCGTTGAGTTCCATGAGTTTTTACACCCACTGGAGCTACCAACAACTCTAGCAGATGGGGCCTTGGTTTAACATCTCCCAAAAGACAGCACACTCAGGAGTGCAGTACTCCCTTATACTGCAGTACAGTATCAGTAATCAATCTCCCGGGTGTGGGAATGAAACTCGCAGCCTTTTCTACCAAAGGCAAGCGTGCTACCTGTCATACCACCGACATATATGCTGATGGTAACTGAAGCACTGATGCTTTATTCTGATGGTAACCAAGATTCTCACACTACAGTATTATGATGATGAGCCACAAAAGGAGGGGGAGTTTCCATATTTATCAAAGATATTCATACCTCCAGGTTAGTGGCAGTGCACAAAGTATCGGAGACCATCCATGTGCAACTGACAGTGGGCAAGACTGCTTTTCAGTTTATAGCATCCTACAGACCACCCTCTCAAAGTCAGGAATCCCACTCTGCTTTCCTGAAAACATTGGAGAACACTAAGATCTCTCCGAACACCATTATATTGGGCGACTTCAACTACCCAAACATAGACTGGGAGCATTACTCAAGCCCCAGCACCTTAGCCAAAAGTTCCTGGAATTTATAAACTCAAATGCTATGGAACAATTAGTCACCACTCCCACAAGAGGGGAAAACATACTAGACCTGATCATTACCAACATGGGGACTCTATGCTCCATACCAGAAGTATATCCCTCATTGGTAAGATCAGACCATAAATTAATTTCACTGGATATCCACATCCTGACCCCACCCCCAGCCCAGAAAACCACAGTGAAAAACTTCTCAAAAGCGAACTTCACACTTCTCAAAACTGAAGTGGAATCCTTCAGTGCCCCAGGGCCAGTGGAAACTACGGCCCAAACTGCAGAATCTTATATAAACGCATACTACGGACATCTCCAGGAATGCATGGATCATGCTATCCCAAACAAAATCAAGACCCAATCATCCAAAGGCAGGCGTCCAGTCTGGTGGACCCCAGCCATAAATAAACTGTACAACAGAAGGAGGAAGCTACTACATGATGGAGCAAAATCCCTAAAAGGGAAGGCATCTCTGATCAGTGCTAGTAAAAAATTACGATCCCTCATAAAATCCTCCAAGGCCAGCTTCGAGAGAAAAATTGCGCATGACACTAAAGACAATCATAAGGCTTTTTTCAGTTATGTTATGAACCTGGGATGCAACTCCCAGACTTGTTCTGAGTTTATTCTAAACGACAAAAAAATACACTGAACCCACAGACATTGCCAATATCCTGGTAGACACGTTCAGTGCAAACCCCCCCCCCCCAAAGAGCAAGTATCTATCCCGGCAGAGTGCAACCTCCCAAACATCTCTGATGCTCGGGTGAAGGCTGCCCTCTCCAAAGCAAAAAACACTGCTTCCATGGGACCAGATGGCATTCCGGGTTGCGTCCTACATGAGCTCCAAGAAGAACTAATCCCTCAAGTAAAACTGCTGTACAATCTCAGCCTCGCTACAGGATATGTGCCCAAAGAATGGCGTACAGCAACAGTGGTCCCACTCCACAAAGGTGGCACCTCTGCGGACCCTGGAAACTATCGCCCCATAAGCCTGACTAGCCTAGTATGCAAGGCTATGGAGAGGATCATCATGGAACTCATAAACAAAGACATTGGGGACCTACAGACACTAGATCTTACGCAATTTGGCTTTGTCAAGGGCAGATCCTGCCTTTTGAACCTGGTTGACTTCTTCGAAACAGTCACCAAGGCCATAGATGAAGGGAAGGTAGTCCACACAGCCTATCTGGACCTCGCAAAGGTATTTGACACAATACCCCACTCGGGCATCGTAGGTAAGCTATCCAGCCTAAATATAAACCCCTATGTCACAAGATGGGTCGCAAACTGGCTCAAAGACAGAACCCACAGAGTCAGAGTTGCTGGAGCCATGTCAGACTCGAAACCGGTCACAAGTGGCGTCCCACAAGGTTCTGTCCTGGGACCTCTCTTGTTCGGTATTTACTTTTCTGAGGTACAGGCCAACGTGGGAGGACTATGGCTCACCAAGTTCGCAGATGACTGCAAACTGGGAGCCATAATCGACTCTCCAGCTGACACAAACCTACTTCAAAAAGGTCTCGCAGAGACTGATAACTGGTGCCAGAGCCATGGTCTAAAGCTAAATGCCAAAAAGTGTATAGTCATACCCTTTGGCAAAAACAATGTGCCCACAAATTTCCACATAGGTGGTAACCCATTAAGTGTAGAGAAAGTAATTGGAGATCTGGGGACCCAAGTTGATAGCAATCTCTCCTTTGACAACCACATTGCCAAAGTGGTTAGAAAGACCTTTTACATAGCCCACCTCATCATGAAAGGATTCACATCTAGATCGAGAGGTAATCGTGCCCCTTTATTCATCCCTCATCAGGCCCATCATAGAATACAATGCCCCCTTTGGGATGTACCTTACCCGACACCTGCAGCAATTAGAAAGACCCCAAAAGTACCTCACCAGGAGGATCAAGGGACTCAAACAGATGCCATATGCTGCTCTGTTAAAAAAAACTCCAGCTCTACTCAGTTGCATACCGCTTACTTCAAGGCAATCTATGCCTGACATATAAAGCTATGTCCAACCCAGAATTAATGGACATGCTCCACCTCAGTAAATCTAAATCCCTTAGAGCCACGCGCTCGAGGGACTTGAACCTCAACACAGAAATAAATAGAACATGCTGGAGGGACAGATTCATAACCCAGAGGCTCCCTTCGCTCTGGAATAGAATTCCAATTCATGTTAGGCAGAGCACCTCACTGACTCTCTTCAAGAAGAATCTTGAGTGGATGGGGGATCGTAGATTTGTCCCAGGGATTACTTCCGTGTCACTATTAGACAGAGGCACAGTAAACTAAACTTTATAAAGGGCACAGTATACTCAAATCAAGGGGTGGCGTAAGCCAAACACAATTGGGATAGGCTTATAAATGCCCCAGGGCAGATAGCCTAGTATGAACCTATGAACCTACTGTATTTGGATGTAACAAGGCTTGTGTTTTCCATGGTGATGGTAATTGAGGCCTTAGCACTACTGTATTATGATGTAACAAAACCTGTAGCATTGAATGCTGATTGTAACTGCAGCTGTGACTTGAATGGTTTATGATATAACAAACTGTGTGTTCCATGCTGATGGTAATTAAGTCCATGAGAATTCTGTATTATAAAAGTTATAGTGTTCCATGCCGAATTAATCTGAGTCTCTGATGCTACTATATTATGATACAACAAAAGCAATGTATTCCATACCGATGGCTCAAATACTACTGCATTATAATGAAGCAACGCCTATAGGTGTTCCATAGTGAAAACTGAGGCTCTGACATTACTGTATAATGATCAAAGTCTGTGTGATATATGCTGATGGCAACAGAGGCTCTGTCCCTAATGTATTATGATGTAACAAAGCCTTTGATTTCCATGTGGGTTGTAAATGAGGCTATGACACTACTGTATTATAATATAACAAAGCTTGACTCTTCCAGTCTGGCCCATACCTCTCAACTGTACAGATTTTCGCAGAATGTCCAGATTTTTGCCTCTTGGTCTGTTTTTCATAAAATTGGGGTTTTCTGGTGAATTAGTGGCAAATCATTAAAGACTAAAGTCGGGGAAATAATGAAAGATATTTGAGTTTCAGACTTCATACCCTTTAGAAAATTCATGCCACCACAAAACCTGTTATTCTATTGATTTTCTAAGTTTGTAAGAACAATATTTAAAAAAATGTCCCTATTTTTGGGCCTTTGTCCCAGTTTTATTTATGGCTTTGTCCAGATTTCTTGCTCTGAGTTTGAGAGGTATGATTATAACTGAGGCTCAGACAGTAATGTACTATGATGCATCAAATCCTATAGTGTTCCATGTTATAACTGAGGCTCTGACACTACTGTTTGAAGATTTGACAAACATGTCTCTTCCATGTTGATAACTGGGGTCCTACTGATATAGGCTATGATGTATCGAAGGCTGTGTGTTCTTTCCATGTTATGAGTTCTGAGACTCTGACACTACTATATTATGAAGCAATAAACTCTCTAGTGTTCCATGCTGATGGTAATGAGTATCTGATAACATACTGCATTATGATTTAAGAAAGCCTGTAGTGTTCCATGCAGATAACGGAGTCTCAGACAATACTGTATTATGATGTAGCATAGCTTGTGTGCTCCATGCTGGTGGTAACGGAGCATAGCCTGCAATGTTTCATGCTGATGGTCACCGACTCTGTCACTACTACATAATAATGTAACTACATCTGTAGTGTTCCTTGCTGCTGGTAACTGCAGCCCTGACACTACTGTACTATGAGGTAACAACATCTATATTTTCCATGCCAATGGTATTGGAAGCTGTTATATTACTGTGTCTTGATAGAACAAAGCCTGAAGTGTTTCATGCAGACGATAACTGAGGCTGTGCTATTAGTGTGTAATGATGTAACAAAGCCTGTTTTTTTCATGCTGATGACAAAAAAAGGCCCTACTGCTGCCATTTTATGATATAACAAAGCCTCTGTGGTTTTATGCTGATGGTAACTGAGGCTCTGACTCTATTGTATTATGTTGTAACAAAGCTCGTTCCCTTAAGGTTGATGTGAACTGAGGCTGTGACACTACTGTGTCATGATGTGTGTGACATGCTGATGGTATCTGCACCTCTGACTCTACTGTAGTAGTAGACAGAAAATCCTGTAGGGTTCCATTTTGATGGTAACTCAAGCTTTGAAACTACTCTGTTGTGATGTAACAGAGCATGTATTTTTTCATGCGTATGGTTACTGTGGCTCTCTCACTACATTATGATGTAGCAACACCTGTAGTATTTCTGTATTATAATTTTCCAAAGCCAGTAATATTTTTGCGAGATGTTAACTGAGGCTAAGACAGTACAGTATCATGATGTAACAAAAGTCTGTATATTTCATGCTGCCAATTGTAACTGAGGCACTAACACTACTGAATTATGATGTAACAAAGCCTATGTGTTCCATGCTAATTGTAACTGAGGCACTAGCACTCCTGTATTGAGATGTAACAAAGTATATGTGTACCATTAAAATGGTAACTGAGGTTCTGATACTATTGTATTATGATGGAACAAAGCATGTGTCTTCCACAGTGATCGTAACCAAGGCATTTGATTTTCTAAAACATTTACATTATGATAAAATAAAGTGTGTGTGTTCCACAGCAATTGTAACAAAGGATCTGAAACTACAGTTCCATCTGAGGTTCTGTCTGTGCTGTACCATGATGCACAAAAGCTTCTAGTGTGAGGCTTTAACATGACTGTGTTATGATGTAGCAAAGTCTGGGTGTTCTATTTTAATGGAACCTGAAATTCCCTCATTACTCTATTATGATGCATCAACACCTGTAGTATTGCATGGTGCTGGTAACTAAGGCTCTGAAACTACTGTATTATGATGCAACAAAGCCTATGCATTCCATGCTGGTGGTTACTGAGCCTTTGACACTACCGTGTTATTATGGAATGAGGTTTGCTGTGTTCCATACTGATCATAACTGAGGCTGCATCACATCTGTGTTATGATATAACAAAGCCAGCATGTTCCATGAGATGGTAACCAAGGCCTGACACTGGGCTCCCTAGTGAAATGCCTGCACTTGAAATGCAGAGTGCCAACAAGCTGAAATAAAGGACCAAAAACACAGAAGAGTGAATTTTGAAAAATCACTCTTCTCCATAAAACTGATTTTTGCGGAGGGCAAGGCCCCCCCTGCACCCCTACAGCCCTCAAACTTATATATACCAACTCTGAGATCACAATACCTAGGAGAAAAGGGAATATTCTGAGAAATGACGCTTTGGACTTTGGCTGAAAGATCAGACTTATATATACCATTCAGTCTCGCTATCTCAGAACTCGTCTACCGGGTCCTGATATTTCAAATGATTCCCTTGACACTGCATTATTATTATGTAAAAAAGCCTATGTGTTCTTTGCTAATAGTAACTGAGGCTCTGACATAATTTTATTATAATATAACAAAGCTTTTCTATTACATCAGGGTGAGTAAAAATCTTCAGTACTTTCTTGTCATCTCATGCAGATGCATCTCTGAGGTTTCTCCAGTACAGCTTTTGGCTAAGGCTTCCTGTCAGACAGATAAGACTTTTTTGGGGACCCCTTTTATACACACACACACACACACACACACACACACACACACACACACACACACACACAAAATCATATTTTTTAGTGTTTTTAGTGCTTTTGTGGTAAATAGCAGTATATCACTTTAAATACTGGCTTTTAAGGCACATTGCTAGACCCCTCAGTTACCATTACTGTCTCTAGGGATTGCTTTCTAGGGTTTGGTTGTCATTTAGTGCTCTAGGGCTATATTTAAAGATCATGTTTAATGGTGCGAAAAGACCTTTAGTTTCTGCATTAAAAGGCAAACACTCTTATGCAGAAACCAAAGGTCATTTTATACCACATTACAAATAAAATGATTTTTAAAATTACTTCTGAATGTGGAAGACTAAACTTACACAGCCATGTTTATGGCGTTAATATTAGTGGGCAGGAAGGCGGCAGTTACATCACTGAGTCCCAGCTATAATTATGTTGAGTTAATGTGAGTAAGTAACAGTGAATTAAGTTAATGTTATTGGCAAACTGTTAAAGGGGCACTATCCCTTTTACATTTCTGCTTCGGACTGAAGCTCAAACACTGCCACCCAATTAGCAAATCACCTCCCTGTTTGTGACATCGGTAATGACGTCCTAACAATCCCACCCACGACATTGCGTTTCTTCAAAAAATGAGTACAAACCTGTATTCCAGTCCTGTTTTACCTCCCTCTGGAATTGGGCACTCTTCACTTGTGTTCCCAGCTTCACACGGTGATCCGTACTTGCAGTATTTACCACAAAAAAAAAAAAAAAAAATACACGGAAACAAGTACGGATCACCGTGTGAAGCTTGTCTTCTGTTGTGCAAAACTTTATTATTTGCTAGTAGCTGTAAAATGCAGGTGCTACTGAAACAGTAAGCATTTTCACAAAACAGCATTTTCTGCTCCGTTAGACCACTAATCTTGTTATAGGGGATTGTGTAGTACAATTTATGCATATTGTTAGAAAAATGTGTAATAGTAATATGCATGCTTAGTGCATTCAAGGTTTAAAAGGGTTAATACATTTATTCTGTTCACATTGCATGAGTCTGCACAGCTATTAGAAACTTAACAAGAAGCATTCTATTTCTGCTAATGTCATGAAACTTAACAAAGGGATATTCATTTCTGCTTATGCCATGAGAAAACATGCAGCTGCTAGAAGCTATTGATGAAAACAATAGATGCTTGAAAGTTTAAACCGTAGTCAGCATTACTTGTACTAAAGCTAGAAATGTACCTAGAATCTAGACGAGATGTAACCTATATTAGAACAGTACAATAGAAGAATTGAAAAGTTGAAATGGACTGAAATAAGCCCAAGGCCAGGTTGTTTTTCTCAAAATGTTTTGCAGAACAGCAGATAATTTAACTTGATCAGCATTAAGTCTAGCACCATTTTCTGTAGGATGTACAGAAAGTTGTGTCGAACTACATCAGCAATAGAATGGTAACATTTTCTGTGTGACAGGAAGAGAACTGTATAAGAATAACATACTAACCACCAATGATTCAGACAAATCTTGTGCCTGCATGCTTTGTCTCCTTGCTGCAAGTAAAAAAGGGTGCCTTGCTTGAAACTAACATGAATTGGTCTTTTGAAGTTTTTTCCTTTGACAGATTGGTCTTTCGGACCAGAAACCCTCTCTTCATCTTGGATCAGACGGGCCAGGTGGTTGAAATCGTACGGGGAAGAAACCAAATCGGTTCTTTTTATCTGAAAAGCCCTGTGACTGAATTGTCGTTCAAAAGAGGCTAGCCACTTTCTGATCTGCGACTGAAGGACGGGTCTCCGTGAATTGGTGATCGATCACGTGGGCTCAGGTAAGGTGAATCTACTTTTTTTGTTTTCTGTTTTAGATCAGGGACTAGATATGTATTGTTTTTGTTAGACTGTATTTTTCTTACAAGTCAGGGACAAAAAAAATTACTGTCTTGTCATAGATCAGGAGAAACAGAATAAGTAGGCAGTCATTCTTAAGAGACTAACAAAATCTGTGGTACCACGTTAAAAAAAGTTACGTAACAATCAAAGGGTAGAACAAAATGGGTAATAATTGCACAAAAAGATCCCAAAATCCGCCGTTAACAGATGCAAAATACATGCAGTTGCAGTGCGCCGACAATACTAAATATTCAAAAATGGGTTAATAAGTACGAATTTGACGGAAAATTAGAAAAATCCTCGCTTATCAAACTTGTCAAATAGCTCAAAACCAATTCCAAAGGTCGGGTAAAAAAGCAATGTAAATTAGGAATTCCTCAGGCACACAGGTGGATTGAGGAAGTAAACTGCAGGGAACAAAAGAACAAAAATTCAAAAGCAATGTTTTTAGATAAGGAGGACAATAACTTAGTAATAGCATCAGCACCTCCGCCTCCCTTACCAGAATATGAAGCAAGTGAACAGGTTAGTCCACCCCCACGATATCCTGTGGTCACTGAAAATAAAGACATTATGAAAATAAAACCATTTAAAATTAGAGATCCCATCGGGACCAGGTCCCGAACAAAGGCAGGTAACTCCGATGAAGGCATTGAGTTATGGCAAATGGTTAAAAATTCTCGATCAGAAGAAATATGCCCACTTATAGAAGTACCCAACCCTCAGGCAGGACAAGACTATCACGACCCAACCATTTTAGTCTATAGACCTTGGACTCCGGAAGATATTCGGAAAGCCACTGAGGGAATTCCCCATCCAAAAGTCAATTTTAGAAAATTCTCATCCAAAAGTCAATTTTAGAAAATTCTCTGAAGATTTACAAGGAATGAGGCTGAGTTATAACTTAAATGGAGAAGAGGTAGAAAAGGTGGGTAGACAAATTGTAGGGCCAGATTGGTACATGATTATTGGGAACTGGAATTGGAATCCCCGTGACGCTGCACAAAGACCCCTCTCATGTAGCACAGAATTAGACAACAGAGTAAAAGGTCTTACAGACCGCATCTCTGAAAAATGGAAGCCTAGGGCAGACTGGACTTGCATTAATCAATGCATCCAACAAGAAGGTGAAACTATTGATCGGTACTATGCCAGATTGTTAGAATGTTTTTAATAACTACTGTGGAATGCAGGTTCCTGAACACCAAACACAAGATTCCCCATATGAACAGCAGTTAAAGAATGCATTTTTAAAAGGCAGTAGCACGCCTATAAGCAGTTTTATTACAAAACACATGGTAGATCATCATACAAGCAGGTTGCAATCATTATTTGAATATGCTAGGCATGCTGAAAGGCATTTTAATAGCAAAAAGAAAGCCCAAGTATTTTCTGTAGAAGACTGAGCAGACGTTTACGTAGTACAGTCCGGGGAAAAAGGGCAAGAAAAATGAACAGGGCAACAAACAATCTGATCAACGATCAGAGGACTTTGAATGGCAAAAGAAATGGGGAGAATGTTTTAAATGCGGTAAAAAGGGACATTTGGCAAAGGACTGCAAGAAAAACAAGAGGACAAGGAGGGTGAGGACTGACTATATAGTAGTCAGGAATCACTAGAAGGCTAGCGAAGAAGGGACAAATGAGAATGTGACTGAGGGAGTAGAGGAAGTGCAGGAAGTTAGTGACAATGAAGAAAATGAAATATTAGACCAAGCTTTATTGAGCTTGGAGCTCTATTTAGCAGACACGAAACCAGAAGTTACACTTTTGGTAGAGGGGAGGGAAGTCAAATTCTTGTGTGACTCGGGGGCATCACGAACCCTGATACATCCCTCCAAACTGCCAGAAAACACAGACACCTGATTGCATACTGGTCAAAGCAGCTAATGGACAGCTGTATCTGGAACCTCTCTCCCGTGACATTGCAATAACTGATCCCGTTTCAGGATTGACACAAAAAAGCAAAATTGTTGTTTCTGCAAAATGCCCAGTAAACCTCTTGGGCAGAGACATCATGCAGCTATTTAGTATATCAGTAGTCCCAACCATGCAGGGTATGGAAGCACAGCGACAAATTGATACCTTTGCAGTGCAATCGGAGGGTGAAATGTTTTATTGGTACAGCCAGGACTTGGTTACAACTGGTCCAGGGACTGTAACCGAAGAGTTGATGAACGTAAACGTAGCCATCAGCAAGTTCCCCTCCCTTGACATTGATAATCAACAACTGTTGCACTGTATCCTGTATTATTGTAATACACCAGGACCAAATCCATTGACAGACTTTTTTTTGAGATTGTTTGGAAGGTGGGGTAGTATCCTGATGAACATCCTGATTGCCATCTGTTTAGGAATTATCCTACTGGTTGTATGTGTTTGCTGCTGCATCCCCTGCATGAAAAGACTGATTAAAGACTTTATAGACATGTCAGTGTCGAAACCTTATACCAAAGTGCTGAACTTGAAGAATTGCTGAAAAATTGAAAATGCTTTCATAAGTTTAAACTGAATGACTCTCTTAACTGCAAATCCTGAGTAGGAAGAGATTAGGGGAAGAAAAAACTGTTTATGCTTATCTTGAAAGTAGAATAAAAGTATTAAAAGGGGGGAAATGTTAGAAAAATGTGTAATAGTAATATGCATGCTTAGTGCATTCAAGGTTTAAAAGGGTTAGTACATTTATTCTGTTCACACTGCATGAATTTGCACAGTTGTTAGAAACTAACAAGAAGCATTTCATTTCTGCTAATGTCATGAAAATAATAAGAAGCATTCTATTTCTGCTAATGTCATGAATATAACAAGAGACAATTCATTTCTGCTAATGTCATAAAACTTAACAGGGAGCTATTCCTTTCTGCTTATGCCATGAGAAAACATGCAGCTGCTAGAAGCTATTGATAAAGAAAACAATAGATGCTTGACTGTTTTTAAACCGTAGTCAGCATTACTTGTACTAAAGCTAGAAATGTACCTAGAATCTAGACTAGATGTAACACATATATTCGATCAGTACAATAGAAGAATTGAAAAGTTGAAATGGACTGAAATAAGCCCAAGGCCAGGTTGTTTTTCTCAAAATGTTTTGCAGAACAGTAGATAATTTAACTTGATCAGTACAATAGAAGAATTGAAAAGTTAAAATGGACTGAAATAAGCCCAAGGCCAGGTTGTTTTTCTCAGAATGTTTTGCAGAACAGTAGATAATTTAACTTGATCAACAATAAGTCTAGCAACATTTTCTGTAGAACATACAGAAAGTTGTGTCTAACTACATCAGCAATAGAATGGTAACATTTTCTGTGTGACAGGAAGAGAACTGTATAAAAATAACATACTAATCGCCAATGATTCAGAAAAATCTTTTGCCTGCATGCTTTGTCTCCTTGCTGCAAGTAATAAAGGGTGCCTTGCTTGAACCCAATGTGAATTGGTCTTTGAAGTTTTTTCCTTTGACACGTATATATTTTTAAATGTATGCAACACAGTTGCACTCGGTCCCTAAGTGCTAGCAGGCATCATTTTACGTTTTGAGTCACTGCGTGCCAATTGTGCGCTGTGCAGGATCAGTGAACGATTTACATTTTCTCTTCTTATATTCAACATTGTAGCTTCTGCTAGCTACAGATATTGTGTTCCTTTCCATGGCATGTGTTAGCGCTGCATAAAGCAAAACGCACACACACTTCAAGGAATGGAAAATGAAAACAATATCTGTAGCTATTGGAAGCATTACTGTTGATTTTAAGAAGATAAAATGTAAATCCTGTAGTGGTCCTGCACAGCGCACGCATGTATGTATTTGCATTGACTGAGGTTCTGTCAGGTCATAGATCTCTCTTTTTTTTTTTTTTTTTTTTTTTTCCCTACTGGAGTAGGTAGTAAGGCTGCATATCTGTCTTGGCTTGTAATCAAGCAACAAAAAGAAAACGCACTTTCTGCAGTCTATCCAGACCGCCAACTGAGAGAAATATTTTCTATAACACCACTTCCACATATTTTATTGTGTGGAATATATTTCATGATTGGTAGTTTCTCCGTTGTTGTGGTGTTATCGAAGATATTTCTTTCTCATCTGTTGGGCTGGTTAGGCTCAAGAGTGGCACTGTCCTTCTCAAGAGTGAGTGTATTGGATAGCAGAACTTCGATTTTACCTTGCACTGTCCGGTAACTCAGCAGCCAGGCATTACATAGTTTTCAACTATCCCCATTTTTCGCAGAATACCCCGATTTTCCTGTATCAAATGGAGACTCAATGAACTGACGTTACAGAAAAACAAAGCTGAATTTTCAATAATTTATTTTACCCTTCCGCCTGCATTACTAAAGGGATTACGCTTTGTGTCTGTTAGATCTTTTGTGCTGGCATCATACTTTTCAACCGTTACTATTTTTTTACTCAAATGTTAGTCCTAAAACTGGTGACTTTTGGAGAAGATGTGGTGCAATCCCCTTGATAAATAATAATAATTAGAGAAGAAAGCTGAAACTAAATCCCTGCAGAGTGCAGAAATAGATTAAGGATAGCAGAGATACGAAGAAAACGACATGGAGGGATTTACAAGTAAAATAAGAAAATGTGGTAATACATGGGAACAAGCAGATGCAAATTCTGCAGTGCTGGTTTCCAATACCAAAGAAGGGCATGGTGATGAGAGTTAGAGGTGCAGACTAAGCATAAATCCATGGAACTTTAGTGGCTGAGAGTTTATGGAAACGAGCCGTAGAAAGCTGAAGCCAGATTACTGGGAAACAAGTCTGGCTTTTGGAATTCCTGTATGTGGGGAAAAACAGTGATCCTAAAAGGTGCCGGAAAACAAACATGGGAATGAGAGTTGCACTGGTCTCTGGGATGACACTCCCAATAGCAAGAGACTGAACACTGGGTGCTGAGGGGGAAACCATCAGAAGTGGAAAAAGGAAAATTCAAAACTGATAAAGGAGACAATACAAAAGTAAGCTGAGAGGGTGAGTGAGTCACCAGCAGAGACAATGGGACTGGGTGTTAGCCTTTTATAAAACGGGAAAAGTATGAGCAGTACTGGGACCTTTACGGTAACTAAAACTGCCACATTCAAAGAAAACAAACAAGAAAAGCCAACATCTGCTTGTAGAAAATAGAAGGAAAGAAGAGGGAGTTTAAGGAGAAGTCGCCATTAGACAGGGTAGTACATTCTGATACACATATATGTCCTCAGTGGAAAGTAGTGGCTGGTGTGCCATGATACACTTGGGAAAGGAAAATATAACAATGGAAGGGCAGACTATTTTTCTATTCTCATTTTATTTTTAATGCCACAAAGAAATCCAAATAACAGAAGTTTGCAATAAATGATTGAGACAGTCCAATGATCTGAGCTCACCAGGGAATAACATAGCGGTCGCCCATGCTGGTGAGAACCAAGTCCAGAATATTATCCCCCCTTGTGGGGGATGAAACAAGCTGGTCTACCACAGTAAAAATGATGACACCAAGGAATCATTGAGTCAGTGCATTATTGCAGGAATAGTTCGCCCAGTCTATGGTGGGATACTTGAAGTCCCCAAGGATCTGGGTGTTAGAGGGTACCTTGATAGAGTCCAGTAGATACAGGAAAGAGGAGTTGGTGTTCTGAATCATAGAGAGGGGTGTTTAGCTGGCTAAAACTTGGATGGGTGTCTTGTCAACTGTCAGTTGCACCTGGAGTACTTCCAGTGCATCATGCTGGCAAACCAGTCTGGAGGTCTGCCTGTCCTTAATTAAGATGGAGAATCCACCACTCTTAGTCTTCTGACCTCATGGTGTAGCCTGGTAAGGCAGGGGTGCTCTCCATAGCCATGAACCAAGTTTCCGTCACTGCACAGACATTGGCATCTTCCAGTATAAGGAGAGAACCTCCAGTGAGTGCATTTTCAGGTTAAGGCTCCTAGAGTTAAGCAGCATGACCTTCAATTTGCTTTTTGACCGATCTTTTCTGTTGGAAGATTTGTCTTTGGGACATTGCTTAAAAAAAGGCACAATGGGTGAGATGAGAGCCTTGGAAATTATCAATTGTAATTATTCAAGGAGTGACAGGTGGAGGCCATCACTGGTGTCAAAGGAAAAAACTTCAAAGACCAATTCACATACGGTTCAGGTATGGCACCTTTTATTATTTGCAGCAAGGAGACAAAAACATGCAAATACAGGATTTTGCCTAATTACTAGCAGGCAGTATGCTTCTCTTATACTGTTCTATAAAATGTTACTTTCTATGGTTGACCTAGTTAGACACAGCTTTCTGTATTGTTCTACAGCAAATGTTACTCAGATTTCCTGCTGACATGACTGGATTTATGAAAAACATTTGAGAAAAACAACCTGACCTTGGGGGGTGTATTTTCTTTAGCCCACTACAAGCTTCTATTGTGCAGTTCTAATACATGTTACATTTCAAGGTACTTTTCTAACTTGGGTACAAGTAAATGCTGATTGCGGTTCATATTTTCAAAACAGCCTTTGTCTTCATTATCAATAGCTCCAGCAGCTGTGGATTTTCCCATAGCATAAGCAGAAAATAAATAACTTTGTTTAAATCTCATGACATTAGTAGAAGTGAAACGTCTATTATTATTTCCCTGACACTAGCAGAAATTGAATGCTTCCTTGTAAATTTCCAAAGCATAAGCAGAGATCATACGTGCGCATATTTCATGACGTAACAGGATTGGAATGCTTCTGCAGCTCGTGCAGATTTATGCAGTGTGAAATAGAATAAATGTGATAACCCTTTTTAAACATCGAATGCACTAAGCATATTAGTAATACATATTTTTCTAACAACTGGCATGTTTAAGCTTAAATACACGTTATGGGTTTCCTGGGTCTTAGAGGGGGGCATACAGCCTGCAAGAAAATGGTATGGGATTTTGCCGATTGTCACTTGAATGTGAAGAGGGTCAAGTGCATCTTGTTTTGGTCAGCCTTGAGGTATATCAAATATGGAAATTGAGACACCTCTGCCTTCAGTACCCTGTCTGTGTAGTAACTGGTCTGTATCTGTGGCTTTAAGCCATATCTCAGTTTCTAGGTAGTGATATTTTTGTTTAAACCCAGAGCTTTGAGGGTTGACACCTTTAGATTTTCTTGTTTTTCATTTGCTACTTCAGAAGGACTTTCAGTTTGGCATTGCCTAAAAAAAGCACTATGGGGAAAGAAAATACTTTAGCTAATAGCCTGATTCCATTCTCCCTGTCCACAAAAAGCATGATAGGGTTCGGTGGGTTCCTGTGGATTTTTTTTTATATATAAATGCCCTGCTGCTGACCCATCTGTAGCCTCTGATAAGCAGTCTCAATTGCTTCATTTATCTACGTTATTGCGTTCTGACAAGGACAGCCAAACTATGGACAGGCTGGCAAAAACATTTACACTGCTACCCAAATTTTAGTATTATTAATTGTCAGACCCATATATCTAAGTATGTTTTGCCTCTTCTTTCTCAGGTCTATCAACTTATTTCTAATTTTCCTGAATCTGAGGATAACACTTCAGTTCTTTCCTTGCTAGGGACTTCCTCTCAAGCCATTTTTATTCTAGTATTAGTTTAAGGGTGTGCAGACGTATGCAACCAGCTTATTGTACACTTTTATATTTTTTTCCCTAACAGATTTATCTGTTTTTCAATTGAATTGTACAGGTTATAGGTCACATTAAAGGTGAGAATGGTTTTGAAATGATATATTGTGGTCTCATTTTTTTATATCGCAAAAACCTGGCATTTTAACAGGAGTGTGTACATCTTTTATACCCACTGTGTGTGTGTTTGTTTGTATGTGTATTATATAATATATACACACACACACACACACACATATATATACATATATATATATATATATATATATATATATATATATATATATATATATAGCTACAGCTACACACTAAAGAATCAGCACTCAAAATAAATGAAATGGCAAAAAGTCCACAAATGATACAGGACACACAAAGTAGTGGATTAATGATGCCATGAGGTGAAACCGGTATGTTTTCTATTCAGCCGAATGACTGAGGGATATCTTCTGGCTTGCTTCTTTATATTATTTGGCAATATGACACAAATATAAGGATATTAATCCACTGCTACGTGTGTCTTATATCATTCGTGGACATTTCTCCAATATGTTTGTTTTGAGTGCTAATTCTTTGGTGTATAGTATTATTATTTTGATTCAGACCACCATGTATATATATTCATATGCATATGTATAATGGTTGGCATAATAGTTAAGATGATTTGACTAGGCTCAAAATGAGTCCATAAGGGCAGTTACCCTAGTACTAATGTAGTGTGTGTGTGTGTGTGTGTGTGTGTGTGTGTCTACTTCGACCCACCGAAATTACATTTCTCTAAAATGTAATTTCGCAACTCCTTTTTCCCCAAAAGTGCATTTTCTCGAAAAACTGATGAACTGAACAGCAAGCGAGGTGGTTGTTGTAGACTGCGGCACAGTGAAGATAAGGCAATATTCCCTTTTCACCACTGCAGTGCTATCTCGGACTTAGAATATGTAAGTAGCAGTGGTGTGGGGGTGCAGGGAGGCTTGCCCCCCCTTGCATAAATGTGTTTAGCGTAGTTACTTTTTTTTATTATTTGCTGTTCAGTGAATTGATTTTTGCGAAAGTGCATTTTCGGACAAATGCACTTTCACAAAAACTGAGATGCAAAATTGTGTTTTGGAGAAATGTAATTTCGGTGGGTCAGAGTAGACCTATATATTTCCAAAATGAAGAAGTGGGCAGAGGCAACTGTGAAAGTGCTAACCTTTTAGTTGAGTTGTGTATCATTTAGTGAAGTTGTTTATGTAAGTTTTACACTCTGGCCATATGTCGGTACTTGAGCAGTTTTGGTATTTTAGTTATATTCTAATTATATAAATTAAGTTGGGGGGGCAGAGCCACCCACATTGGGGAGCGTGGGGTGTGTAGCCCCCCCATATTTTGAAACCAGTCTTTACTGATGTTATATGTTTTAATGTATTTTTAATGGATACACATGTATACAATAGTGCATAAACTGCAATTAGGTGGGGGGCTGCGCCCTCCACCCCCCCCAAGAATATATTCTCACTCCAGGGTCGCACTACCGTGGGGAACAGGGCATATACCTGCCAGTGCTGTTTTTCGGTCAAATGAGTTTTCAGTCATATGGTTCTTCGGCCACATGAACTTTTGGTCATCTGGTCTCCTTCAAATGGGATTTGGTCATATAGGTTCATAGGTTGGTACTAGGCTATCGACCCTAAGGCCTATGCAAGCCTAGCCATAACAATTCCCTGGATATTTCTTCCCACACTATTTACTTCTCTGGATCCCTGTCTAGCATGGTGACTGACATGATCCCTGGGGTGAATTTCCTATCTCCCATCCACTCATCAAGGTTCCTTTTGAAGAGGGCCAATGAGTTGCTGTGCTTGACATGTATGGGGAGTCTCCTGGTCAGGAGCCTATTCGTCCAGGGTCATGAACTTTCAGTCGTATGGTTAGGGCACTTTAATCTTGCAACAAGGAGACAAAAACGTGCTAATACAGAGTTTGTCCTACTAGAATCAGTTAAGGTAGGCGTTTTTATACATTTTCTAATAAGACATTGCCTACCAAGCTGACGTAGCAAATCACAAGTTTTAACATCATTTTGTAGTGCTTGTTTATATGATTTTCTGCTTGTACTATCAATTTTTGTGAGAAACTTCCTAGGAAAAACAACGTGGCCTTGGCTACCAGATCTATGCAGTGTTACCATTCAAGGTACTATGGCTAATTTGAGCACAAAGCAAGTATAGATTGCAGTTCATTTTTCCAATAGTCCTTTGTTTGTTATCACTAACTTCTGCAGCTGTGCGTGTTCTCATACTTCGAACAGAGCTGATTGTTTAAAATCATTACATTATAGAATATGGCACTGTTCATTCATTCTCTCCTGACCTAGCAGATAATCACCTGCTTCTCAAGTACATTTCCAAAAAGGCATAAACATGAATATTGCTGTGCTAGCAATTACTAGGTCAGAGGGCATCTTGCAAGTTTCAGAAAGCACACTGCAGTTTCAAAAGCATCTTTTAGTCTCATATAAAACTTAAGCTGTATATAAAATAGTGTATATAAAATAGAATGAAAAACGTGTTAACTTAGTTTCTAATTAGCATTAAGCACACAAATTAATACATATTTTTCTGTGTGTGTGTGTGTGTGTGTGTGTGTGTGTATATGTATGTATGTAATATATATATATATATATATATATATATATATATATATATATATATATATATATTTATATATATATATTTATATATATTTATATATATATATTTATATATATATATTTATATATATTTATATATATATATATATATATATTTATATATATATATATATTTATATATATATATATTTATATATATTTATATATATATATATTTATTTATATATATATATATATATATATATATATATATATATCTATATATATATATATATATATATATATATATATATTTATATATATATTTATATATATATATATATATATATATATATATATATATATATATATATATATATATATATAAATATATATATATATATATATATATATATATATATATATATATATATATATATATATATATATATATATATATATATATATAAATAATTTATTTATATATATATCCAAGACCCAAACCTCCAAAGGCAGACGTCCTGTCTGGTGGACCCCAGCCATAAACAAACTATACAATAGAAGGAGGAAGCTACTACGTGATAGAGCAAAATCCCGAAAAGGGAAGGCATCTCTGATCAGTATTAGCAAAAAACTAAGGGCACTCATAAAATAGTCTAAGGCCAGCTTCGAGAGAAAAATTGCACAGGACACTTAAGGATAATCACAAGGCTTTCTTTAGTTATGTTAGGAACCTGGGTAGGAATTCCCAGATATGCTCAGAATTAGTCCAAAATGACAAAAAATACACTGAACCCACAGGCATTGCCAGCATCCTAGCTGACAGGTTCAGCGCAAACTTCTCCCCCCCCTCCTCACCAAAAGGGCAAATATCTATGCCAGCAGAGTGCTGCCCCCCTGACATCTCAGATGCTCAGGTAAGAGCCGCCCTCTCCAAAGCAAAAAACACAGCATCAATGGGACCAGACTGTGTCCCGGGCTGCGTCGTACATGAACTCCAAGAAGAGCTAAACCCAAACATAAAACTACTGTTCATTCTCAGCCTTACTACAGGATGTGTACCCAAAGAGTGGCGTACAGCAACAGTGGTCCCTCTCCACAAAGGTGGAGCCTCAACGGACCCTGGAAACTATCGCCCACCCCATATGCCTGACTAGCTTGGTCTGCAAAGCTATGGAAAGGATAATCATGGACCTCATAAATAAAGATATTGGGGACCTACAGACACTGGATCCTATACCCAGTTCAGCTTTAAGGGCAGATCCTACCTCTTAAACCTGGTTGACTTCTTTGAAACGGTCACCAAGGCCATTGACGAAGGGAAGGTGGTCCACACAGCCTACCTGGACCTCTCAAAAGCCTTCGATACAATACCCCACTCGGGCATTATAGATAAGCTCACCAGCTTAAATATAAACCCCTATGTCACTAGATGGGTTGCAAACTGGCTCAAAGACAGAACCCACATGGTTAGAATTGCTGGAGCCATGTCAGACTCCAAACCAGTTACAAGTGGCGTCCAACAAGACTTGGTCCTGGGACCTCTTTCTTGTTCGGTATATATTTCTCGGAGGTACAGGCCAACACAGAAGGACTGTGGCTGACCAAGTTTGCAGATGACTGCAAACTGGGCGCCATAATCTACTCTCCAGCCGACACAAGCATCCTCCAAAAGGGCCTCATAGAAACAGACAACTGGTGCTAGAGCCATGGCCTCAAGCTAAACGCCAAAAAGTGTATAATCATCCCCTTTGGCAAAAACAAAGTGCCTACAAATTACGACATAGGTGGTAATCCATTAAGTACAGAAGAAGTAATTGGGGACCCAAGTTGATAGCAATCTCTCATTTGACAACCACGTGGCCAAAGTGGTTAGAAAAACATTTTATATAGCCCACCTCATCATGAAGGGATTCACATCTAGATTAGGGGAGGTCATCGTGCCTCTTTACTCATCCCTCATTAGGCCCATAATAGAGTACAATGCCCCTTTTTGGGATGTACCTTACCAAACACCTGCAGCAACTGCCCAAAATTACCTCACCAAGAGGATCGAAGGGCTCAAACAGATGCCATATGCTGCCCGGTTAAAGAAACTCCAGCTCTACTCAGTGGCATACCGCCTGCTCAGAGGTGACCTGTGCCTGACTTATAAAGCCATGTCCAACCCGGAATTAAGGGACATGCTGCACCTCAAAAAATCCAAATCCCATTGAGCTACACGCTCAAGAGACTTAAACCTCAGCACTGAAATAAATAGGACATGCTGGAGGGACAGATTCATAACCCAGAGGCTCCCTTCACTCTGGAATAAAATCCCAGTCCAGGTTAGGCAGAGTCCCTCATTGACTCTCTTCAAGAGGAATCTTGATGAGTGGATGGGAGATTGTGGGTTTACCCCGGGTTTCACTTCTGTGTCACTGTTAGACAGAGGCACAGTATACTAACCTCGAAAAAGGGCATAGCAAAATGAATTTAAAATGGGTGGCGAAAGCCAAACGCACTCTGGCTAGGCTTATAAATGCCCTAGGGCAGATAGCCTAGTATGAACATACATATACATATATATATATATATATATATATATATATATATATATATATATATATATCTATATATATATATATATATATAATATATATCTATATATATATATCTAATATATATTAGATATATATATTATATATATATATATATATATATATATATTAGATATATATATATATATATATATTAGATAGATAGATATATTAGATATATATTATATAGATATATATTATATATATAGATTAGATGTATATTATATATATATATATATATATATATATATATATATATATATATATATATATGTTCATACTAGGCTATCTGCCCTAGGGCATTTATAAGCCTAGCCAGAGTGTGTGTGGCTTTCACCACCCCTTAGGATGAGAATACTATACCCATTAGTTTGCTGTGCCTCTGTCCAGCAGTGATACAGAGATGATTCCGGGTAAACCTACGATCTCCCATCCACTGTCAAGATTTCTCTTGAACAGAGTCAGTGAGGGGCTCTGCCTCACATGGACTGGGATTCTGTTCCATAGTGTAGGGAGTCTCTGGGTAATGAATCTGTCCCTCCAGCACGTCCTATTTATATCTGTGTTGAGGTTTAAGTCTCTTGCTCTCGTGGCTCTGGTGGATTTGGATTTTCTGAGGTGGAGCATGTCCATTAATTCCGGGTTGGACATGGCCTTGTATGTCAGGCACAGATCACCTCTGAGCAGACGGTATGCGACTGAATAGAGCTGGAGTTTCTTCAGTCGGGCATCGTATGACATATGTTTGAGCCCCTTTATCCTTTTGGTGAGGAACTTTTGGGGTCTTTCCAACTGCTGCAGGTGTCGGGTAAGGTACATTCCGAATGGGGCATTGAACTCAATCATTGGTCTGATAAGTGAAGAGTACAGGGGTACAATGACCTCTCCTGATCTGGATGTGAATCCCTTCATGATCAGGTGGGCAATGTAGAAGGTCTTCCTAACCACTTTGGCAATGTGAGTGTCAAAAGAGAGGTTACTGTCAACTTGGGTCCCCAGGTCCCTGATGACTTCTTCCTTGTTAGGTAATGTGGTAATTAGGGGTTACCTTGTTTTTCCCAAAGGGTATGACTATACATTTTTTGGCATTTAGCTTAAGGCCATGGCTCTGGCACCAGTTATCCATTTCTATGAGACCTTTCTGGAGGATGTCTGTGTCTGATGGAGTGTCAATTTATATAATATATATATCTAATCTATCTATAGAGATATATATTTATATCTAATCTATCTATAGAGATATATCTATATATATATATATATATATATATCTATATATATATATATATATATATATATATATATATATATATATATATATATATATATATATATATATATATGGGTTCACTTCAGTTCACTGAACTTTCATTTCACTGACACCATTTCACTGAAACTTCATTTCACTGACAACTATTATTACAAAGTAAATGGAATATGCCCCCTTCCCCACTGTAGTGCGACCCTGGAGTTAGAATATATAGTTAGGGGGGTGTGGGGGGTTGAGCCCCCCACATCGGGGGGTGTGGGGGGGCGAAGCCCCCCACTTTTCTTTTACTAAGCAATATATCAAAACGTAAGAATATCGTATGAAATGAAGTGGGGGGGCTGCGCCCCCCACACCCCCCCGATGTGGGGGGCTCTTACCCCCACACCCCCTAACTATATATTCTAACTCCAGGGTCGCACTACAGTGGGGAAGGAGGAATATTCCATTTTATTGCTAATAATAGTTGTCAGTGAAATGAACTTTCAGTGAAATGAACTTTCAGTGAAATGGTGTCAGTGAATTGAAAGTCCAGTGAATTGAAGTGAACCTATATATATATATATATATATATATATATGTATATATATATATATATATATATATATATATATATATATATATATATATATATATATAAATAAAATCTATATATATCTAATCAACTAACTATATATATATATATATATATATAAAATCTATATATATCTAATCGAACTAACTATATATATATATATATATATATATATATATATATATATATATATATATAATGTGTGTGTGTGTATATGTATATATGTGTGTATGTGTATGTATGTATGTATGTATATATATATATATATATATATATATATATATATATATATATATATATATATATATATATATATATACACACACATACAGTGTGTGTGTATGTAAATGAGTGGTCTGAGACAGAACTAAGGGCCACAGCTGAGTTATCGTGTGCAGCTCAGGCTAATTTCTAGTCTTCTGGGACGTGCAACTACTTGTGTTTACAAGTGGGTCTACTTCTATTCGTTGACAGACCATTTCACTGAAACCCATTTGGTCGACAGCTCATTTCATTGACAAAAGTATTCAGGGCAAAAACCTGGGATTTGCTCCCCTCCCCACTGTTGTGCGACTGTGGAGTTGTTATATATAGTTGGGGGGCACAGCCCCCCACATTAGTGGGCGCAGCCACCTAGAATGTTTGTCGATGAAATGAGCTGTCGACCAAATGGGTTTCAGTGAAATGGTCTGTCAATGAATAGAAGTAGACCTGTTTACAAGTATTTCCAACCTCCGTTATGACCAACAATTTCTAAACACAACTTGGCAACCAGAGATGAAATCAACTTTATTATACATATCTAAAAAGAAATAGCACTTTGTGTCACTGCCTCCACTTGTTTTGTAATGTGTGTCTATACCCAATTTAGTAAGTGACAACGGCATTAGTCAGAACGTTTTGGGTCAGAATATCTGTCTCTACAGCTGAATGATTGCATTCTATTTTTTGGAACTTATCTGCTACTGAAAGATGGTGACCATGCAATTGCTTGCATATGGCTTGCATATGGTTGTCTGCAAATTATCTGTTGAAGCAGTCGTTCTGCTTCCTAATCTGAATCCAAATTGGAATCCAAACTGTTGATCTCCCATCTTAAATGAATATGCAGAGTAGTAGAAATTATCAGTCGCCCTCTCTTGAACTTTCATGCAGTGTGACAGTATTTCTATAGCTCTGTACTGCACACCATTTTGAATGTACCCCTTTGTCTTGAACACTGGTGCCAGTATGCTTTATTCTTCAATCTCCTGGGATACGCTGGCGCCAGTATGCTTTATTCTTCAATCTCCTGGGATACGCTGGCGCCAGTATGCTTTATTCTTCAATCTCCTGGGATACGCATCAATGAGTACACTTCAAAGCCAATTGTCTCCTATCCGTCCAGCCTTCCCTGACGCCCTTTTTTCCCGTTTTTGGACATGGGGTCGGGGGTGTCACTTCACGAGTGAAAATGATCTAGGGTCAAGTTTTACACCACTGGGTGGCTAGCCCTACACAGTAGTTCTTCCACACTACACAATTGCATGCACACTCGCACCTATGGCCAATTTAGAGTGTCCGATACACCTACTGCATGTCTTTGGAATGTGGGAGGAAACTGGATTACCCAGGGGAAACCAACGTGAACATGCAGACTCCACACGGAAGGCACCGCAGCAGAGATTCAATCCAGGGACACTTTTTTCACTGAAATTTTTTTTCACATCTTTGTGTTACAAGCCTATAAATAGGGTTCTTACAACTGTATACTTACCTTTTATTGTCATTTTCTGAAGATCTCATTCTCCTCTGAAAATTAAGTGTCTTAAAGTTTGTTACATTAAAATGTTGAGTAAATATATAAAAAATAGCCATACAGTTCTCAGTTTGTGGTAAGAGAAGCCTGAGTCAATTGGTTTGCATGTTAATTGTTCTAAAATTGTTACAGTTATCCTTGTATTTCTGTTAAGTGTTTGTGATCTTGGACATACTGGATTAAACAGTGGGTGCCAGCAGAGGTGAAAATTGTCATATCCAACTTGATGGCTACCACCGGTTAGATACATGCAATGTTACCATTCAAGGTACTATGGTTAATTAAAGTGCAAAGCAAGCAGTTTATTTATCTAACAATCCTTTGTCTATACTATCTCTAAGCCTCTGCAGCTGCACATGTTCTCATACTTCAAACAGAGCTGATTGCTATATCCTGTCAGTTTTGTAGGAGATGGCTGCTCAAAGAATTAATGGTACTTGTTTAGGCTACAAACTTGGACATTACAGGTAAGTGAACATTTTTATGTTTGGGATCTTCTGATTTTAAACTTTGTTACTGATGGCATCTTTTATTATGTTTGTATTCATTACTGGAGAAATTTAAGTAGACAGTAGATGCCCTTATATTCACCGCTGCAGTATTCCTTACAAATGGGAATTCCCTGCCGTGAAGTCCTCTAAACTGACCAGTTTACCAAAGTCTACCGTTGCATTAAGGTGCACTGAACATCGCCTACACAGTCCTTCCATAGGGAAGGGCATAAAGTTGAGTTTCAGGAGTACCATCCTCAGAACGTCTTTGCCACTAGTCTGAATGCTGTTTTAACCATCGGTCTATCACTGTTTTCCGGGGAGGGGGGTTTGCAGTTTTTCTGTTTGTTGGAATTCCTGTGCTTTCTCTTGTGTTTTGGTGCATTGATGAAGCATTTTTTGGCATTAAGCTTAAGGCCATGGTTTTCACAACAGTCATTTGCCTCCGTGAGGACTTTCTGTAGGATGTCTGCATCACTTGTGGAGTTAGTAATGGCTCCCAACTTGCAGTCCAATTGATTTTCCGTTTTGCTAATCTATTTGTTGGTCTATATTACCTAGTGTTTTGGTGGCATCTTTCAATCAGACGGTGGGCGGTGCAGTCAGAATGGTTGCAGGCGGGGTTTGGGTGGGGGTTGCTACTGTGCATCTGGTGGGTTAATACACTTCAATTTCACCGGTTATTTGTACATTTTTATGTATGAGGTTATTTAAATTGTCTCTTATTATGTATGTCAATCTTGAATTTGGAGTATATGTTGTAGGAAGAAATAAGTTTTAATGATGCATTCCGTGCATAAATGTGTTATGTTTGGTGCATAACTACTAGATTCATAAGTTTATACTTGATTAATGACCACCAGAGTTTTTACAAGTCCAAAATCAGGTATAACTTTTAAATATTGCCCTAACTCAAGTTAGTAGGAGAACTGGGTTTTGCACATGGATTTCCTAAAGACTAAGTATGAAACTGTAATGCTTGACATTACAGACCGTAATCTTCATGGATTTACCAGAAAAGCAAAACATTTTATAAGGAGAAGGTTAATAATGTGAGGCAAAATCAGGGATAGTTGAGCGGTATGAAGTAGTTAATGACCAGTAATATTGCTTTCATATTTTTTCAGTCTGATTTTTCTTGTCGTGTGGGTGGCCAGTTATTTCCACAGATTTCATTATCTGGGTGTAATTTTCTTGTTTTCAGTTGGGCAGCTGTTGCAATCACAAGTTGTATTGCATTGCATTGCATTGCATTAGTGGTGTGTAGTAGGCAGGGGAAACATTTGTAAGGACAAGGCCAGATATGATATTTGTTTACCGACATCTGACTACCAGGAAAGTCTAACCGGGTAGTTGTCCATTTTTATCTATACAAAGTTAGGAAGTGAGTGAAAAGGGCGAGTCAGGAAGTGTAAGGTATGATTAGGAAGTTGTTTATATTTAGGAATATCATTATCTTGAGGTTGGGCAAAAACCAAGACAGATTTTGGCTAAGTACTTCTGAATAGTTTTGAAGGATTGGAGGGAGAATATTGATTTGATAGATATAGATAAGGCCTTAGCAACATGGTATGAATATAGATCATGGCCTGCAGATTTGATAGGGCTATAGACTGAGTTTTTATTCCCTGAATCCTATTGATGGAGTATGAACATAGTTGAGTAGAACGGTATTTAGTACTGGACACGCAGGTGAGTAGAATGGTATTTAGTACTGGACACGCAGGTGAGTAGAATGGTATTTAGTACTGGACACGCAGGTGAGTAGGTGAGAAGAAGCTTCTGTATAGTTTAGTTGATGGGTTTAGTTCTAACCAATGTAGGCTTTTGGTGCTATACAGTACTGGGTTCTGAAAGGGGGATTTGCTGATAATTTAGCCACCTTTTTATAGCATTCCTCACATTGTGCTTTTTATGCTGACTGGAAGTTAGTAGGAATGGGTATTCCATAAACTAGTGAGGGGAAGTGTTAACAGTTTGCCAATGACATAACCTAATTAACTATTACTTACATTAACTCAACATAATTATAGCTGGGACTCTTAACTGCCTCCTTCCTGCCCACTAATATTACTGCCATAAACATGGCTGTGTTTGTTTAGTCTTCCACATTCAGAAGTAATTTTAAAAATCATTTTATTTGTAATGTGGTATAAAATGACCTTTGGTTTCCTGCATAAAAAGTGTTTGCCTTTTAATGCAGAAACTAAAGGTCTTTTTGCACCATTAAACATGATCTTTAAATATAGCCCTAGAGCACTAAATGACAACCAAATCCTAGAAAACAGTCCCTAGAGAGAGAGTAATGGTAACTGAGGAATGTGCCTTAAAAGCCAGTATTTAAAGTGATATACTGCTATTTACCACAAAAGCACTAAAAACACTAAAAAATATTCAAAAAATATCAAAATATGATTTTGTCTGTGTGTGTGTGTAAAAGAAGTCCCCAAAAAATGTCTTATCTGTCTGACAGGAAGCCTTAGCCAAATGCTGTACTGGAGTAACCTCAGAGATGCATCTGCATGAAATGACAAAGTACTGAAGATTTTTACTCACCCTGATGTAATAGAAAAGCTTTGTTATATTATAATAAAATTATGTCAGAGTCTCAGTTACTGTTAGCAAAGAACACATAGGCTTTTTTACATAATAATAATGCAGTGTCAAGGGAATCATTTGAAATATCGGGACCCAGTAGACGAGTTCTGAAATAGCGAGACTGGATGAAAGATCAGACTTTTGTATGTACTGAGTCCAAAGTATCATTTCTCAGAATATTCCCTTTTCGCCTAGGTGTTGTGATTTCAGAGTTTGTATATATACGTTTGAGGGCTGTAGGGGTGCAGGGGAGTCTTGCCCTCCGCAAAAATCAGTTTTCTGGAGAAGATCTGTCAAAGGAAAAAACTTCAAAGACCAGTTCACGTTAGGTTCAAGCAAGGCACCCTTTATTACTTGCAGCAAGGAGACAAAGCATGTAGGCACAAGGTTTGTCTGAATTACTGGTGATTAGTATGTTATTCTTGTACAGTTCTGTTCCTGTCACACAGAAAATGTTACCATTCTATTGCTGACGTAGTTAGTCACAACTTTCTGTACGTTCTACAGAAAATGTTGCTAGACTTATTGCTGACCAAGTTTAAATTATCTGCTGTTTTGCAAAACAATTTGAGAAAAACAACCTGGCCTTGGGCTTATTTTAGTCCATTTCAACTTTTCAATTATTCAATTGTACTGTTCTAATACATGTGTTACATTTTGCCTAGATTCAAGGTACATTTCTAGCTTTGGTACAAGTAATGCTGACTACAGTTTAAACTTTCAAGCATCTATTGTTTTCTTTATCAATAGCTTCTAGCAGCTGCATGTTTTCTCATGGCATAAGCAGAAATGAATATCCCTTTCAGTTTCATGACATTAGCAGAAATGAAATGCTTATTATTTTCATGACATTAGCAGAAATGAAATGCTTATTATTTTCATGACATTAGCAGAAATGAAATGCTTATTATTTTCATGACATTAGCAGAAATGAAATGCTTCTTAAGTTTCTAATAGCTGTGCAGATTCATGCAGTGTGAACAGAATAAATGTATTAACCCTTTTAAACCTCAAATGCACTAAGCATGCATATTACTATTGCACATTTTTCTAACATCCCCCCCCCCCCTTAATACTTTTATTGTACTTTCAAGATAAGCATAAACAGTTTTTTCTTCCCCTAACCTCTTCCTACTCGGGATTTGCAGTTAAGAGAGTCATTCAGTTTAAATTTATGAAAGCATTTTCAGTTTTTTAGCAATTCTTCAAGTTCAGCACCTTGGTATAAGGTTTCTGAAACTGACATGTCTATAAAATCTTTAATCATTTTTTTCATGCAGGGGATGCAGCAGCACACAGATACCACCAGTAGGATCTTTCCTACACAGATGGCAATCAGAATGTTCATCAGGATACTGCCCCACCCCCCAAACAATTTCTGGAAAAAGTCCGTCAATGGATTTGGTCCTGGTTTGGTCATGGCTGACACCTGCTGAATTACCTCAAGATGGTTGTCTATCTCGTGTTTGTGGTCAGGAATATACGAACAGTGCTCCTCCTGGATTAAAGCGCATGTACCTCCTCTCGCCGCTAGGGTGAAGTCAAGAGCCTTTTAAACCTCAAATGCACTAAGCATGCATATTACTATTATGCATTTTTCTAACGAGCGATTTTCAAAATTCACTCTTCTGTGTTTTTGGTCCTTTATTTCAGCTTGTTGGCACTCTGCATTTCAAGTGCAGGCATTTCACTAGGGAGCCCAGTGTCAGGCCTCAGTTACCATCACATGGAACATGCTGGCTTTGTTATATCGTAACACAGATGTGATGCAGCCTCAGTTATGATCAGCATGGAACACTGCAATCCTCATTCCATAATAACACGGTAGTGTCAAAGGCTCAGTAACCACCAGCATGGAATGCATAGGCTTTGTTGCATCATAATACAGTAGTTTCAGAGCCTTAATTACCAGCACCATGCAATACTACGGTGTAGCTGTAGTTGTGTTGGTGAGAGAGTGTTTGGATCTCTAAAACATTGCAAGTTTTTGGTGACTTTTTTTTTATGCATTTTTGTATGTGCATCAGAAATGTAAAATTATAGGTTCATAGGTCAGTTAAGTTCTAGGTACCTGCTCATGCAGACCATTTTATGTAGCTAATTTTCATTTTTTGTTTCAGATAATCTATCCCATTTGGTTATAGATTGGCCTTACATGTGCCATGGTTGATAATTACATATTACCCCTAATGAGAATGACTGGGATCATACCATAGGTAATTTGAATTGGGCCATGCCTAGGATAAAGCATTTAGAAGCTGCATCTGTCCATCAGTACTGTATGGGGCAGTGTGCATGTACACTTGTCTATATATATTGCATATATGTGTGTGTGTGTGCACATGTGTATATTATATGTAAAATCAACACACATTTATTTATATATATATATATATATATATATATATATATATTTTTTTTTGCAAATACACATACACACACACATGTAGGTGCTTAAAAATGGTCTTGTGATCCAGCTGGGTATCCACCAGATAACAAAGGGTTACACCTAACACCTTGAGTTTGTCAACCAATGCTTGAGTGGGGTATTGTGTCAGATACCTAGGCCAGGTCAAGGTAGGCAGTGTGAAGTATTTTGCCCTCATCTATTGTTTTGGTGACCACCTCAAAAAAGTCCATCAGGTTGGGTAAGCAAGAATAAACTAGATGAAACCCACCTGCATTAGGTCTAGTGTCTGAAGGTTTCCTGTATCATTGATCATTTCCATGATAATTTTTTCCATGGATTTGCATATGAGACTAGTGAG
>NC_056745.1:8885714-8895714 GCF_019279795.1 Protopterus annectens | reverse complement strand
AGCCTTGGCGAGATCTAGATAGGCTATGTGAACCATCTTACCCTCATCTATGGCTTTGGTAATGGCTTCAAAGAAGTGTATCAGGTTTAGGAGACATGATCTCTGCCTTTTAAAAACCCGAACTGGGTAGGGTCCAGAATTTGGAGATTACCAATGTCATTGTTTATAAGTTCCATGATGATATGTTCCATAGCCTTGCAAACCAGGCTAGTCATGCTAATGGGGTGGTAGTACCAGGGGTCTGTGGTGGCTCCCCCTTTGTGGAGTGGGATAACCATTGCTGTGTGCCATTCAGTTTGCACAAAGCCTGTGGCGAGGCTACGATTGAACATGGTACTTAGGTGGGGTACCAGTTTGTTCTGTAGTTCATGTAAAATGCAGCCTGAGATGTTGTCAGGTCCCATGGATGCTGTGTTCTTGTGTTTGGAGTGTGTGCTTTTTACCTCTGCAGCTGTGATTACAGGAACTTTGCATTCTTCTGGTATAGAGATGGACCCTTTAGGGGATGAGAGAGGGGTAAAGTTAGCACTGAACCCATCTGCCAGGATGTTGGCAATATCAGTTGGTTCTGTATAGTGCCATTGTGCTGCAACTCAGAGCAGATCTGTGTGTTGCCAGTGAGAATCTTGACATAGCTATAGAATGCTTTGTGGTTTTCTTAAGAATCAGTGGCGATTTTGTTTTCATAACTAGCTTTGTAGGATTTAATGAAGTATGTCAGCTTCTTACTGAAGATGACCATGGAGTTCCTCCAATCATGGAATTTTATTCTTTTTTGCAACCGTTTCTTCTCTTGTAGAGTTTGTTTATGGCAGGGGACCACCAGATTGGCTTCCTTTTTTTGGAGGATAGCATCTTGGTTCGGTTAGGGATTGCACGATCCATGCCCTTGTGTGTTTATAAAGTGCATTTGTATGTGATTCAGCAGTCATACCTCTATTGTCCGTCAGCGAGGGTGTCATGAAGATTGCCACCTCTGTCTTAAGAAGTGTGAAGTTGGCTTTGGAAACATTTTTTACGGTGGTTTCCCTAATGTGGGGTGGGGGTGGGATGTGGATGTTTAGGGTGATTATCTTGTGGTTGGATCTAACCAGCAAGGAATGAACCTCTGGTGTGAAACACCGGTTGCCCATGTTGGTAATGTTGGCCCAGTGTTTGTGGCTCTAGCCACAAGTCTGTCAACCTTTTGTACATATGGCATGCAGTAAGAGGTGCATATGTATTGTACACCATTATTTATTGACATCATACCTGATAAGCCAGTCCGATATCAGACTGCTAGATATGTTATGTATATTAGGGGTTATTTCTGAGGACATAACCTGGGCATTCTGCGGTTGTATATACAATAGTGGGGTCTGTGTACTTATGGTGATTGTCAGCAGTATGTGTATTGCAAATACGTACCTTGGCCTGTGTACAGACTGGTAGATATCATTGATGTTCTTCGTGTTTCACTGTTTCAGTCATCACATTTGGGTTATCTGCCTGCAGGTAGCCCTCAGCTAGCCTGAATACCAGAATCTTTGGATTTCTGTGTTGGATGCTGTTGCTTCTTCCTTGACGTCAGGTCGTCAGGGGTATAAAACATGCAGCCAACGCCATTACATCAGTCTTTCTTGCTGTGCGGTGCCCGAAGCAGAAGCAGTTCACAAGTGCCGGTCGGCAGACTCCTGAAATTTTCGTTTACGAGTTTCAGACCCGAAGTCTTCAAAAAAGCTAAATACCCCGTTGGGGATCCGTTTTCTGACTCTAACCGATATCAGTAAAAGTTAACAATAGTCTTACCTGTGGAAAGCAAATACCTCAGTGATTTTCATTCTGACTGCATCCCCTGCTTAGGCCCAGACCACGACGTCCCTTGTCGGTTTTGTGCCTTATTCAATGGCCGAACTATTCATCTCCAGGCTATTGTTTCAGCTAATTACTTTTGTACTCATTCCTCATTAAGCTAGTCACCAGTCCACCAGTACTCAGTGAGGTGCTTTTGCAGCCCCTGATACCCGCTACTTCTGATTCACAGACCTCTACTGAGACCCATTCGATATGCTTCTTCAACTATAGAACCTGCGGATTTCTCTACCTTGGATGGGTCCGGAGCCACTGTGCAGGCACCGGTTTCTGAGTGTGTATTCAAGCCTACAGACATTCATATTAAACTCATGCCATCATTTTCATCCAGGCCTAAAACTCGCACCACGCCTAGAAAACGGATGACCAAACCGGAGGCTCAAGCCCATATGCCTAAAAAACAAATGTTTAGAATGGCTGAAGACCTCATTACCTTAATTAGGGGAAGCCAGCCTTCCCTTCTAAGAGACCTACAACTGATTTTCTTTCTGAGTCTTCTGATCAGGAATCATATTTTTCTGCTCCTTCTGATTTACCAGGATTTGCCCTTATCTACTTATGAGGATTCTGATGCAGAGGATTCCATTCCCTCTGTTTCCCCTCCAGAAGATTTTTCTTTTAGTGAAAGCTTGCACACTCTTAGGGAGCATTTACGCTGGAAAAGCCATGATTACTCTGACTCCAAAAAAAGACTTTGGGAATTCTTACTCCTACCTCAACACAGGCAGTTGGCCATCTCTCCTGTTCTGGACATTGTAAATGATGTTTTCTTGGAGCCTTTCCCCAGCCACTTTACCTCTAGCTCCCAGAAAACCTGACAGGTGTTGAGTACCTGACTCTCAAGTTCTTCTTCAAGAATCCTTCTGCGGATCCAGAGACCATTTCCCAAGGACCAAAAGGCATTAAGGCTGCTGCTGGCAAAAATCCTACCCCTTCTGATAGTGATTCTAGAGCCTTAGACAGATGGGGTAAGAAGGTATACACTTTGCTACTCTGGCCATTAGAGCTTTAAATTGCCAGTTTCATATGTTAGTATCAGCAGCATGTTATGGGGCTACTTCAACAGAAAATGATGTTGATTCCTGACTGTACTGAACACAAAGAATTACAGGATGTAATGCATTTTGGAAAACAAGTTGGTAAACATACTTTGCGATGTGGTTTTGATGCTTTAGAATCATCTTGCAGGGCTGCTGTCACTGGTTCTGTACTTGGCATGTTTGGCTTAAGGAACAAAACTTGCCAGTTCATGTAAAAGCTAAATTATTGAATGCTCCCTTAAATCAAGACGGCCTTTTTGGCAATAAAACAGAAGTCGCCCTCAAAAGGATGGAGGAAAAAGCCCTTTCCATTCCCTTCTAGGCCTTTTCAGTCCCTTCTAGGCCTTTTCAGTCCAGACCCAGGAACAGCAGACCACCTAGGCTACAGTGTCAGGCTACGCACAGACCTAAGCAGTGGAGGGCTCCCACTTCCAAAGCAGGGAGTAGTAAGCCACCCCCTATGGAAAAATGGCACACTGACTTAACCTTATCCCTTCCAAGCCCTGCTCAACTACCTGCTCCCTTAGGAGGAAAGCTTGCCGTGTATGCAAAAAACTGGGAACTCATTACCCAGGACAAATGGGTTTTAAACAGTTTGCCAAGGATACAGATTTCACTTCCACACCCTACCAACACCAAATGGTTGGCCAGACCTACCCCCAAATCAATGGGCAGAGGCCCAACGGCAGGTTCTCGCTGTTCTCAATATCAGGGCTATTCAGACTGTCCCAGCAGAACAAAGGGGACAAGATTTTTATTCAAGACTTTTTCTGCTACCCAGAAAAGACAACTGTCCTATCCTGGACCTCTCTATTCTCAACACCTTTCTGGTATGCTAACTCTGCAACAGCTTCTTCCCATGCTAGCTAAGGATGCCTGGCTGGCAACCCTAGACTACCTGCACATCCCAATCAAAGAATATTGCAGAAAATACCTATGCTTCAGGGCAGGCTCCATGCAGTTTTTTGCACTTGCCTTTGGCTTATGTACTGCACCCAGGGTATTCACAAGGTGTCCAACTCCAACCATTGCTTTTTGCAGGTAGAGAAATATTCAAATTTACCCATACTTGGGACGATTCTGATTCAGGCAGAAAGCCAGGACTTTCTATTAAAACACCTGGCGTTTGTAAAGAAACTTCTAACCTCACTGGGGTACACCATCAATGAAATGAAATCTCACCTAGTACCCTGCCAACAGATTGTATTCCTGGGAGCAAGCTTGAACACAACTTCCCAGATGGCATTCCTCACTCCAGAGAAACAAGGTTATTTGACAACCTACTTCAAACTATTGGCCACAAAACCCCAGCTATCTGCAAGGAAAATACTTCAAGTCTTGGGGTTCATGGCCTCTTGCATTTTACTAATTCCATATGCAAGACTGCATATGAGGAAACTCCAATGGTATCTAAAAGCCTATGGTGTCAACATTCTCAGGACCTGGAAACAATGATTTCTATCATCCCTTGTATCAAGACGAGTTCCTTTGGTGGGCAGAGGCCTGCTACCACAACAAGGGACTCCTTTCACTCTACCCCCTGCTGCCCAAGCCCCAACAGACGCATCAGACTATGCATGGGTGGCTCACATGGCAGGGCAGTGCATTCAGGCAAATGGAACCGGAGACAGATGCACCTGCATATCGATCAAAAAGAAATGTTAGCTGTACAAAATGCTCTGATAGTCTTCAAAGACTGTATTCTTCCAGGATAACTATTGGTAAGAACAGACAACACCACAGTTATGTGGTACAAAAACAAGCAGGGGAGAGCCAACTCGTACCCCCTCTGCAGACTAGCCATGGCTCTGTGGAACACAGCCTTGAGCTACCAAGTACACCTGCAAGCTCAATTCCTGCCAGGCATACTAAATTCACTGGCAGACTACTTGAGCTGAAATCTCATGGACCCACACAAATGGAAACTAGAACCCAGACTATTCAACCTCTTGAGGAACAAATGGGGGACTCCAGAGGTAGACCTGTTTGCCTCCCCTCAGAGCTACCAGTTGAACAAGTTCTGCACAAGAACTTCCCACAGCCAAGCTTGGAAAGTGGATGCCCTGTCCTTTACCTGAGAGAGCCTCTCATTTTATGCCTTCCCCCTCTGCCTCACCTCTCGAAGGTTCTACTAAAGATCAAACAGGACAAGCCAAGGACAATACAGATTGCACCAGACTGGCCGCGCCAGCACTGGTGCCCCCTCTTGCGCAGTATCGCATGGCTACAACCATGGCACCTGCCTCAGACCCCTTCCCTGCTGTCCCAGCAGGTGGGCCAGATTCTGCACCCTCTGCTTCAAACCCTGAACCTTGCAGCCTGGCTAATTCCTTGAGCTCTCCCTTAGCATCCCTCAGTAAGCAGGTACTCTGTCATCCCGGAGGCAAGGAGACCCTGGTACTAGAAAATCCTATGCTGAAAAGTGGTAAAGATACAGTTCCTGGAGCCTGGCTCAGGGGATGGGCACCATGGTGCCAAGCTTAACTCATATTCTACAGTACTTAACAGAAATGCTCCACAGGGGACTATCCTTCTCGTCAATTAAAATTCATGCCTCTGCCATTTCAGCACAGTATATCACTGAGCCACCCCTCTTCTTTCACCCCTTGCTAAAGCAATTCCTTAGAGGGGCCAAAATCTTAGACCACCCCCATTACAGCTCCAACTCCAGCCTGGGACTTTAACCTTGTACTGGAAATGCTCACTCCCCCCCCCCCCCTTTGAACCAGCTGCTACAGCAGAGTTGAAATTCCTTTCTTGGAAAATGGCCTTCCTTCTAGCCATCACTTCAGCAAGAAGAGTGTCTGAATTACAGGCCCTCATGGCAATGGAACAATTCATTATCTTCCATGCGGACAGGGTTTCCATCAGGACTAATCCTTCATTTTTGCCCAAGGTGGTGGCTTCTGTGGCCCTAAATCAGTCCATTCATTTGCCTAATTTTTCCCTAATCCACAAAACAAAGGGGAACGAATACTGCACTCTTGGGATGTGCACAGACAACTTAGGCTTAGTCCTGTCCATATTGAATCTATCAGAAAATCTGAGCAGCTGCTAGTTAGCTTTGCTGCAGGGGCAGAAGGGAAGGCCATTTCAAAGCAACAATTTCCAAATGGATAGCCCATTGCATTAATTTCTGCTACAAGCATCATGGAAAACCTACCCCATAGGGGGATAAGATCACATTCCACCAGGGCTGCATCTACCTCTGCGGCATTTCTCAGAGGGGTCCCTACCAGGGACACCCTAGAAGCTGCCACCTGGAACTCTGTGCATACCTTCACCAAGCATTACCACTTTCCTATCTTTTCTAAATCTAGAGCTGGATTTGCACTGCAGTCTTGCAGGGATTAATAGCTGGCCCTAATGCTCTTTAACTTCATCCTCCCTTCCTTAATTATTTGGGAATCAACCCTAATGTGATGACTGCAACAGTGAAATATGAAGAACATAGTACAGTTGTGTACACTTACCATAAATGTAGATGCTTGAGTGTATTCACTGTTGCAGTCCTGGTTACCCCCTCTCCAGACCCCTGACTTCTCTTGGCTCTACCTGTCCTTTTGGTTGGTATACTTATTTTGTATTTGCTTTTTGATGGGGGTTTACAATAGCATTTAATTGCTTCCTATTGTGGGGGCACCTGACATCTGGGGCAAGAAAAACTGATGTAATGGCGTCGGCTGCATGTTTTATACCCCTGATGTCAAGGAAGAAGCAACAGCATCCTACGCAGAAATCTGAAGACTCTGGTATTCAGGTCGGCTGAGGGGGCTACCTGCAGGCAGATAACTCAAATGTGATGACTGCAACAGTGAATACACTCTAACATATACATTTATGGTGAGTGTAGACAAGCAACGCTGCTTTGCAAGAGATGGCTTACACCTGTCACCACTGGGCTTCCAGATACTGGCCAAGGCTCTTGCCACCCTCATAGTGCCTTTTTTAGGCAAGGCTCAAAAGACAAACCCACCTCCTTAGAAAACAAAAATGGAAAAAAACTAAGGGTAATGCTGCTCAACGCCAGAAGTCTAAATCTCAAGATGCAGGCACTTGATGCGCTCCTCAGCATGGAGAACATCGACGTCTGTGCAGTAACTGAAACCTGGTTCATGGCTCCTGAGAGCACCCCAGCGCTACCAGGCTATACCTCGTGTCATGCTTTTCAGCCCCAAAACCCAGGACAAACCACAAAGGGAGGGGGGGAGTGTCCATATTCATCGAGGACACCCACACCTCCAGGTTAGTAGCAGCACATGAAGCATCAGAGACCATACAGGTGCAACTAACCATAGGCAAAACTGCTATACAACTGGTAGCATGTTACAGACCACCCTCCCAATCTCAAGAACCCCACTCAGCCTTCCTAAAGACATTGGAGGATATGAATGTATCACAAAATACCATCATACTGGGAGACTTCAACTACCCAAACATAGATTGGGTACATTATTCTAGCCCTAATACCCTAGCCCAAAGGTTCCTGGAATTCATAAATTCAAATGCACTGGAACAACTAGTCACCTCTCCCACTAGGGGAGATAATATACTAGACCTGATCATCACAAACATGGGGACAAAATGCTCCACACCGGAAGTATACCCCTCACTAGTGAGATCTGACCACAAACTAATCACCCTGGGTATACATATCCCACCTCCACCCCCAGCACAAAAGACCACAGTGAAAAACTTCTCAAAAGCAGACTTCACTCTTCTTAAGACTGAGATGGTATCCTTTAAGCCCACTGTGCCAGTGGATACCACATCCCACAATGCCGAATCCTTCACAAATGCTTTCTATGGACATCTCCAAGAATGCATGAATCATACAATCCCAAATAAATCCAAGTCCCTCTCCACCAAAGGTAAGCGTCCTGTCTGGTGGACCTCAGCCATAAACAAATTGTATAACAAAAGAAGGAAGCTGCTGCACGTCAAAAATCCCATGAAGGGAAGACATCTCTGATCAACATTAGCAGAAAACTACGTTCTCTCATAAAAACATCCAAGGCCAACTTTGAGAGAAAAATCGCTAAGGACACTAAAGATAACCACAAAGCCTTCTTCAGCTATGTTAGAAACCTGGGCGGAAACCCTCAGATATGCTCAGAGTTGGTTCACAACAACAAAAAATACACTGAACCCACAGATATTGCCAACATTCTGGCTGACAGGTTCAGTGCAAATTTCTCTCCTCCCTCACCCCTAAAAGAAGAAATACTTATCCCAGCTGAATGTAATCTCCCTGTCATCTCAGATGTCCAAGTGAGAACCGCCCTAAACAAAGCAAAAAACACAGCATCAATGGGGCCTGACGGTATCCCGGGTTGCGTGTTACGTGAACTCCAAGAGGAGCTAAACCCACACATAAAAATGCTATTTAACCTTAGCCTTACTTTGGGATATGTACCTTAACACTGGCGTACAGCAACAGTTGTCCCACTCCACAAGGGGGGTGCCTCTACAGACCCTGGAATCTACCGCCCCATAAGCTTAACCAGCCTGGTCTGCAAAGCTATGGAAAGAATCATTATGGAACTCATAAACAGAGACATAGGGGACCTGTAGACACTTGACCCCACCCAGTTCGGCTTTGTAAAGGGCAGATCCTGCCTTTTAAACCTGGTTGACTTTTTCGAAGCAGTCACTAGAGCCATTGATGAGGGCAAAGCAGTCCATACAGCATACCAGGACTTGGCTAAGGCCTTCGACACAATACCCCACTCAGGCATCGTAGATGAGCTCAACAACTTAAAAGTAAACCCTTATGTCACTAGATGGGTTGCAAACTGGCTAAAGGACAGAACCCATAAAGTTAAAATCGCTGGAGCAATGTCAGACTCAAAGCCAGTCACAAGTGGTGTCCCACAGGGATCTGTCCTGGGACCCCTCTTGTTCGGCATTTATTTCTAAAATGTTAAAGCAAACGTGGGAGGGCTGTGGCTGACAAAGTTCGCAGATGACTGCAAACTAGGCGCCATAGTAGATACACCAGCAGACACATACATCCTACAAAAAGGCCTCACAGAAACGGACAACTGGTGCCGGAGTCACGGCCTTAAACTAAATGCCAAAAAATGTATAGTCATCCCCTTTGGGAAAAACAAAGTACCCACAAATTATCACATAGACAGCAACCCACTGAGTACGGAAAAAGTAATCGGAGACCTAGGGACCCAAGTCGACAGCGACCTCTCATTTGATACCCATGTTGCCAAAGTGGTTAGAAAAACATTCTACCTTGCGCAACTCATCATGAAGGGATTCACATCCAGATCCAAGGATGTTATTGTACCCCTATATTCCTCCCTCATCAGACCCATGATTGAGTACAATGCCCCATTTGGTATGTACCTCACCTGGCATTTGCAACAGCTGGAGAGACCACAAAAGTACCTCACCAAGAGGATCAAGGGTCTCCAACATATGTCTTATTCTGCCAGACTAAAGAAACTTCAGCTCTCTTCAGTAGCATACCGCCTGCTCAGAGGTGATCTCTGCCTGACGTACAAGGCCATGTCCAATCAGGATCTGATGGACATGCTCCACCTCAAAAAATCCAAATCCATCAGGACCACGAGAGCTAAAGACTTAAACCTCGGCACAAGTATGAATAGGACATGCTGGAGGGATAGATTCATAACCCAGAGGCTTCCCATGCTTTGGAACAAGATCCCAGTTCGTATTAGGCAGAGCCCCTCACTGACTCTCTTCAAGAGAAATTTTGATGAGTGGATGGGAGATCGTGAGTTTACCCCAGGGGTCACATCTGTGTCACTGCTAGACAGGGGCACAGTAAACTAATTCTATTATATAAGGGGACCTTCATTGTGTCACTACTAGACAGAGGCACAGTATTCTAAATTTATTCTGTACATTTTTTGTACCATTTCATGGGGTGGCAAAAGCCACATCACTGTGGCTAGGCTTACAAATGCCCCAGGGCAGATAGCCTAGTACTATACTATGAAACTATGAAACTATGTACTTTCTTGGTCCTGTTCTCTCTGATGTTACATGCTGCTCCAGTGTATTGTACCCTATCGGCTCACATGTTTGTAGGGCCAAACACACACAGATGTCCTATACCACAAACAGGCACT
>NC_056745.1:8873214-8883214 GCF_019279795.1 Protopterus annectens | reverse complement strand
ACTTCGCTTACCAGTGCGCAAATATGCTTGGCTGTTATATTGCAGCAATGCTGACACCTGCTAAGCATGTCACAGCCCTGGTAACCAGTGCTCACACCCCAGTCTGATAACATAGCAGGGTAATGACATCTGTAATAAGTGTATATAATGCCGTGTACATAACATGCGTCCAAGTGCTGTCATTACAGTAGGAAAGGGTGCGAGTGTCATGTCTGGGACACGAGTATATAAGACCTGTACATCACTCTTATACATGTGACTGTGTTACATACAAGGGTAGTATCCCAGGTAATGTGCCATCATACTGGCATGTAGATTATCATGCTGTTACTCCTGTCACAGTGCTTTCCCAAGCAAGAGTAGATTGCTAATTTTAGTACTGGCAACAAGCACCCATGCATGCATAGATGGACTCTGAGTCCTCACTGTCGTGTTCCTGGTGTGTGAGCTGTCACAGTATATACCCCCTACTGGATAATGATCTGACATGTGGACATTAACTGTAGACTAATGTGAGTACAGCACATGTCAGTGAGGGCTGCCAACATGTAGTAATGGCATACATGTTGGTGTCAGACATCTATCTGTCAACACATTCATCCTACTGCATAGCTAGTTGGCAAGCTGATGCCTGTCAGTCCCTGTGCAGATGGCAGGTATCCAGCTTGGATACGTGCAGGCAGCCTATGCTTGACTGACACTGACATGTATGTCCAGCTGTTTTATAACTAGCACATGTAGGATACAACACCCTGTACGCACCACATGCCATGGGTACCTCCACTACACTACCACAGTCAAGAGAACATGCTTGAGTACAGGTCTCCAAAACAGACACAAACCATGTTTTGAAATACATGTTGCATACATGTCAACTGGATCACCTCACTGGCCATGGATCACCTCACTGGCCATTTGCAGGAGGCACCCAGAGGATTGACTGATGCATGTTACTCACCCTGAGGGTTACCACAGAGGTGTCTGTAGATTGCCTGCTGGCACATGGCAGGTAGCATGATACCACTGTTCTCACATCCCCTACACTTCCCATGTCTTCATGGACAATAGCCAGGTACACACCTATGACCACCTGCAGCAATGCACCCAGTACTGACAAATGTGTAAGTGTGCATTACTAAGGATATCAGTGTCTGTGTGTTAGTACACCTCTAGTTGGGAATACCATGAGGGCCTTCACACCCACCACAACACCCACTGACATAGTTAGATGTACCCTGTTAGCTCTTCTGCCTAATGGCTACCTGAGCCTTGCAGTACCAGCACAACACTGTTGTACTAATGGGTTGATAGGCATGGGATACGCACAGAGTTCTGGCAAGTATGTGTATGCGTGTATATCTGTAGGGTACAGTATTCCAAGGTCACATACTCCTATTACAGTATGCATTGCCACACAGTATTACAGATACTGATGTTGCTGCCCATAGGAGAGCCCTGACAATGCATCACCCTACTATGCCTGTGGCATGTGCATTAGATGCATATCCCCATAATACCACTGTTGGGATGGAAAATGGGTTGTATCGTAGTCCTGGTCAATGTCTGATGGTGGATATGTCAGAGTGTCATCATGGGCTCCAGTGTGTACAATATCTACAGTGGAGTGTGGGTGCTGTGTACACTGTCATTACACCATGGTACTCCCGGTACATATCCCGTGTACCACTGTATGGTCACCACGGTCACCATCAACCATACAGGTAACTGATAACACAATACAGCCCAGTTATGCATGTGCTGTGTGCAGCCTACCTGTAACACATTGGACACAATGACAAGTTAGTTAGCACTGATGGGCCCTGGTTTCTCGCATGTGTGTCTGCCAGTTATGTGTTGGTTAATGTGTATATGATGATATGTCCCACTATGTATTGTCCCTATGCAACCATTACATCCCCCATTACCATACTGTACATGCCTGGGGTTCTGCATGTAACATGTAACCTGGAACACACTTCATCCTGATCACTGTGTAGTGTGTGCAGTGAAAGCCACACACATCAGTAGCACTACATACCTAGGTAGGGGTCTAGTCCCAGTGTTGCCGAGTAAGTGTGTGCGTGTATGTGGAGGGATCTACTTCAGGTTGCTGATCATACATGTCCCAAGGGTTACCTGTCCATGTGGCACAGGCAGTAACTGTTATACAGACCTGTGACGTGTTCAACTGTACACAGGATATGTCACAGCCATGGTGTCACCACAGTGCCATACCGCTTGTGAGATATGACTACAGACCATCCTCCTGCTGACACATGTACACCTACAACACAAATGGATAACATTATGGAGACCACAATCGCTCAGTGTTACTAACCATTCTAATGCATCATGGCTGGGCAGCTACACTACCTGACATGTAAGCATTAAACTTTACTGCTGACAACATGTTAAACAGCAGTACATTCATACACTGTAGTACAGTTACCGTGTGCATCAGAACCATGCTACCCTGTCGCTGCATCAGTGTTATGGATAACAGGGATGTGGCACAGGTATCCACATATGCACAGGGTGTGTTGTTGTTTTGCCAGGGACCGAGAGTGGGCTATACGTTTGACACCATGTGTGATGTAATTCACTGAGATGGGCGTGGTGTGTGTGTGTGTGTGTGTGTGTGTGTGTGTGTGTGTGTGTGTGTGTGTATGGGGTTGCGCTAGGTGTGTTTGTATAGTGTGTGGGTATGCATGCACACTGTTCTGCCATGTGGCTGCCCTATACAGGTGTTTCTTGGACAGCTGCAGACCATATCTGGCAGGGTGTGTAGATCACAGCTTCTGGCCATGGACACATGGACTATGCCTGCCAGGGGTTCTATGGGCACGTCCAGGTACAGGCCTCTATGTGCTACTCTCCCCTGATGATGACGTATGTCTGCTGGAACGAGGCCCTCCTGGGTCTGGCCAGGGCCACGTGTACATGGCCTGCTGTGATGTGGTGTGGACAGCTGCCCCCTGCAGTGCTGGGGCTGTTACTGCCACTACGGGAGTGGCTTGGTGTCCTTACACGTCGACGTCGACCACCAGCTGTTGGTGTTGCTGGCCTACGTCCACATAGCAGTCGCCCCACTCCCAATACATGTTCTAGCATGGGCAAGCTATGGCCAATGAGGCCCACCATCTCACCAAACAATCTATCCATGACCTCAGTATAATCACGGAGGGCACCTGCAAGTTCATGGAAGTTGTCACAAATGAGACAGTAGGCCTCTGCAGCCTCGGTCCCTGTCTGGTGTACAGTTCCATAAGGTGCTGCGCCCCCATGGCAGTCTGAAACGTGTGTCTGGTGGTACCAGTTGTAGCACTTCTGCCAGGGGCATGATGACCAGTGGCCCTCCCATGAGCACCCTGGTACATCTGCCTATGTGGTGCTCTGGACATCCGGGTATGCCTACTGTGTCCAGACACAGCAGGCATAGATACCACACTCTCCTGTGCACTGCCACCAACCGCCAACTGTCCCTCTGTTATGGCCACTGGTGATGGGGTATCTATAGGCACTGTGACTGTGTGCAGGGTTGGGGTGGATAACTGGGGGTGGCAAACGATGGTGCAGTTTGAGTTTCTGACAACACTGCTTGTGCCTCAACAGTCCTATCATCATTTTTGGTGTCTGTATCGACACCAACATCAGATTGCATGGAGGAGGAACCCTGACACCCACCTCGCCACCTGTGAGGGGAAAACAAGAAATTTAAGACCGGTATGGCATTGCATAACAACGCACACACACACACACACACACACACACACTGTAATTCCACCATAATACCTACCTGTCCCAGAGTTTACAGACATTCCCATTGTTATTGATGTAAATTACTCATCCTGCATCACACTTGGTAACATACCCTCATTAATACCAGTCTTTAACGTATCATTCTAAATTCCTAGACAAGTGATCACAATACAAGACCTGTTGCTCCATTACCTCCTTGATTTGATTGGAGTAGGTTTTACAAGGCCTCACTGCTGTCATCCAGTGTTCACCCTGGGTATGTCAGGACATTGTGAGCATGCCCCCCATATGTTAGGGGCTACTACATTCATTCCATAATGTCAAGCACTGCAGTGTCCTATGTAACTATTGCTCAGTAGATGCAAGATCTGTTGCTCAATCAACTTATGTGGACAAGAGTAATATATGGATACACTCCCTGGTGCTATCTAGTAATTCCCCAATGCATCTGTAGTGCTGCATACGTGGGTAGTCATTCACCTTACTGCTTATTGCAGTTTTAACAGTAAACCTGGTGTCTAGTTTAACTCCAAATGCATGATCCATGCTACAGACCTTATTATACTTGCAGCTATCCAGTGATTACATATCAGACAAGTATTTCTGGTGTCTCATGTATCAGTCCATGACCATGTCCTGCACGATTCCAAAGGGAAGTACTGACGTATGAACAACACCCCAATCACACATGTGCATACGTGCACACACGTACTACATGCATCAACACGCCTCCACTCCACCAGATTGCACTTACAGACAAAATAACCCCCCCCACACACACAAACACCTACAGGTGAGGTTGCACAAAGATAGTACACGCACAACCCCCATTATCCATCTCTCAACATGCATAACATATGGCACTCAACAGCATGCAGTGCAGCTACAGTCAATCCATGCTAGCAACAGTATACATGTATGTGATGCATGGGCTGTGTTAGTAGGTGATGCCCCTTCCCCTTGAAAACACTGCACCCCTGTACACATTATTGCTGTGCACCTGTTCTGCACCCTGCCATGTACAGTGCACCATACCTCACCGCTGTACACACCATTGCTGAATGTGTATTAATGTGTCAGTCATATGTGCTCTTATGCTCATAGCCCCTATGTGTTTGTCCGACCCATACCTTGGATGATATGTGGACATGTCATTTGTGAATGCCTAATGTCTGATTTACAGATCTCAACATTAGTGGTGCATGTATGACCAATACCGTACTATTACACTGACAACCGTCAAACCTTACCGTGTCTATGGGAGTGTACACACCCTTATTGATATGGCGCACTCTTGCTTGATATGCCATGGGACCACATCACTGCATATGTTAACATTACATGAGCCTGATATGCGACATATGTCCTGTACTTTCAAATGCAGTGTCTAACAAATGTGTTAGGTGTGCTGATGCTGACCGTGATGCATACACTTTGTGGGTGGATATGTGTGCACGCCCTTATCGTGACAGTTTGTTGCACCTACTGTTGTGTCCTACAGCAGTCACTGTTCCTGACAGTGGTATACTAGCATGGGCCATCTGCATTTGCCAGTATATGGTCAGTCTGCCCTGTACATGTCCCCCAACCCTGCATGATTGCAAGGTCAAGTCATGTGCACATCCATTGGAGTTCACACACTGCCGTCACTATTGCTTTGGAGTCGGGGTTACATCTGCCACAGTTCCTGAACCCGACTGTGTGCAGATACAGCCATTTGTAGCATCCTTAGGATCCCTGCTGCAGTGCACTGGTGTGTCATGATGACACCCCTGCCCCACCTTCAGCCTTTCTGTAGATGCTTGACAACTATGGCCTACACATGTCAGTTTGCAGTGTCGCAAACACCGAACACCATGTGTAACAGCCTAGTCCCAGCTAATGAATGGCAAACCTACAGATGTACACTGGCCCCGGCACAGTACAAATGGGGATGGTGAGCCTGAGGTGGGGTGAGGCATTGGTTGTGAAGCACATGTATCTTACATGATACTGTCTGTAGGATTCCAACGTGGTCATGGTACACCAGTATACATTGCAATGCCTGACTTTTTGGAACCTCTTCGGTTAAGCATACACTACCTGTAGAGAGGCGTGGCTGATGTTTGCTGTGGTGCAACTGTCAGATCTGATTACCCTAACCCACAGGCCACACGTTTGCAGAGTCCAGACAATTGCTGACATGAGACCTGCACAGCCAGTACTTGCTAGACATTCCTGCAACCCCATGTGACATCATTTGTCACGGATGGCCATCTGTTTATTTCATACATCATTCCTGTCCCATACATCCTTGCCACATCTGCACAGTTTGCCATGGCATATGCAATGGTGAAATATGGCTACATGTCCATCTCATGTGTGCTACCTGCTGGGTATGGGGTCCATGTCATGTAAGATGCATGCATGCCACGCCTGCCTCTGTTGCAGGTAAGTGTGCACATCTGATGGCTAAATGTCTCAGACAGCAGACCAATACGTGGTGTGACATTGGCGATGTGTACTTGCTGAAAGATGCATATCCATGACAAATGCATGCAGTTAGTACCTCAACAGCTGCTTCCACTATATTTTATCTGGAGTGTGTGCACACACATGCTTGCAGTGTTTGTGAAAGTATGTATTCCCCATATTTGCTGTCCTAACCTATGATTCCACATTACACACTCATTGCTCATGCTGGGACCACATTGCAGGTTTTAAGGCTTGTGGACCGCTGTATTATGATATGCCGTAGTGTAGATCTATAAGAGTTGGCATTGTAACACTGGTATATACACTGTTGTAGCACTGAATAAGGGTGATGTTTCACACGTCCCTACTGTAGGCCATTTGTCCAACCATTATGTTCATCCCTGTGGACACATTTTGCAATGACAGGATGTTATATTGGAGGTGTCTGACATATCCTTCAGATACACCATTATGGTCACCAGTGTGATGCACTGCAGTTAACAGCAACAATACATGAACATGTACGGCATGCATTATGGGTAGGTGTGTTAGATATGTGCATGGAACATACCATAGCCATTACATGACTGATGTATTGGCAATCATGAACATAAACCATGCTCACCAGCTACAGGCCACTGCCTTAGTGGTATACCAGAGGGACCTACATAAGTGTGAGAGATGTGATGTCAGTAGCTACAGCTGTGGCATTGGCACACAGTGGGTGCAGCATTATAGTACATCAACAGTAAAAGTCCACAATACTACAGCTTATGCACATCTGTTTATTACTACTAAGCAGCAACAGACTATATATATATATATATATATATATATATATATATATATATATATATATAGTCAATTCACATATGCAAGATCTCCCTGTACAGATGCAGATGGATATACAACAGTGGTCTACTGATGTGGCCTGTGGCCTTATCTACACGCTTCTTGGCCGGTGTGTGGGTAGCACCCACCTCCACTATGGTCTCCGCTAGTTGTTGCATGTGCGGGCGGGCAGGTGAGGAGCTCCTCAACATGTGTCTTGGGGGATGGGTGACATGACTGCCCCTGTTGTGAGGTGATCCCTGCAGCAGCACGCCGGCGGGAATTGTGAAGCAGGTCACTGTAATGATGCCCGACCTGCTCATAACTGTGGTTATGCAGGCCCTCATTGACCTTGTGGACTAGATCATTCCACAGGACGGTCCTCTCCTGCTGCACATGGGCTGTCCTTCCAAACAGCACCTGGTAGTGCTGTACCAGGTGGTTGATGATTTCATTTTTGTCCGCTGACTACACGGGTAACCTGCTATGTGACATCTGGCCTGAAAGACACAAAAATGGAAACGGGTCTGAGCAACTCCTACAGAAAGGTTACCATAGTTCTTAATACACAATGTTAAGTTGTCAGTCTCTCCTTCATTCTTGCTGGAAGGGTTCAGAGCTGATCCTCGGCTCCGACTCGGCCAATACTAAAGCTCGAGAGCTATTTCCACCTGCTCGAGGCTCCCCTATATCCCACAATGCTAGGCGGTAACTACCCAGATCTTATTTGCTGCTTAGCTGCGAGGTGCTTTCTTTTACCGGCTCTGGCAGGTTAGTGAGATTTTCTAGTCAGAAAATTAAAATAACTACCCCTATCCTTTTTATTTAGTCAGTTTTATAGTACTGGGTATCCTTCTAGTTTAAATCGGGTCTTCCCTCGTTTTTATTCCCTTTTTAAGTTCTAGGCCTTTGGCCCACTTCCCTTTTTTCCCCTTTGTCATTCAGTGTGATTGGGTTTTCCTTTTTAGGTTAAAGAGTGTGTCTGTTTTTTGTGTCAGTGTCTTTTTTGTGTATACAGTCACTTTTCTGGGATGTCGAAAGACTCCAAGGTCTCAGGCTTCAAGAAGTGTGACTCGTGCTGTCAGAAAATGTCTCTGACAGACGGTCACACTACTTGTGTATATTGCCTGGGATCTTTGCACCTGCAGGACTCCTGTGCTGTTTGCCATGCATTCAGCCCGAGAGTCCTGCAGGAACGCAAAAATAAACTTATTCTTCGAGGCTTATTAAAGCCTGAAGGCCCCCCGACCCAGTCTGCGTCAGGGAAGCCTTCAAAGACTTCCAGGCCGTCGGCTCCAGCTTCAGAGCCGTCCGCTGGGAGCATTAAGACTACTTAGACTCCAGCCGGAGCCGATGTCAATGTTTCGAAGACTCAAATAGTTACCTCGGCTCCGGCCAGAGCCGAGGGTGCTAAGACTCAGTCGGCTCCGATTAGTTTTATCGGAGCCACCTTCTAAGAAGAGGTCAAGGTCCCCTTCCATCGGCTCCAACCACTCTGCCCCGGGATCCCCTCTTCTGTCGGAGCGGAGCCACAGGTCCCATTCCTCTCGGTCCTCCAGGCTGTCCGACCATGACTTACAAAGGGCGGTGAGTAGACTGCTCAAGTCCGAGGCACTGGACCAAATGCTGCGTAGCCCTACTCAACAGTCAGCGGCTATTCCCATCCCTGCTTCTGTTCCTCCTCCGACTCCTTTGAGTTTGGAGCCGGGGCTCGTCAGAGCCGTGGCTGTTGGTGCGTCGGAGCCGATACCCTCCCTTTCAGCTCCATCGTCTGCTCAGATTTCCTCTTGAGGATCTCGGCGCCTGGCTTCCCTCTACTCTGAGGGGGCGAGTGGCATCGGACCCTTGTCTGTCCCCGTTCTCCCTCTCGGAGCGTCAGCGCTGGTGTGTTTGGCTCCGACATCAGCCTCGGAGTCGCCCCTGTCGGTGCCGGGGTCCTTGTCTCCTCGGAGTGGGGACCTTCAGCCCTGGCTGATCAGGGTGCCTTCGAGGTCATGCGGAGCGTGCTAGACCCTGTGTCTACCCCACGGTCGGCTCCGTCAGCTCCTCCCTCTTTAGTGCCTACGGTGGTTTCTACCCACCCCCTCGTACCAGACCGTAGAGAGCCAACCCCTCAGGTTTCCCCATTGGGAATATCCTCTTCTTCCGAGGCTTCTCCTGATTCGGCAGGGGAACCCCCTCGGAAGAGACAGTGCAAGAGGAAGCACATTGACTCCCATGAGTCTATCACCTCGGACACAGACTTGGAGGAATCTGAGGGTTCCCCTCGGTCCCCCTCTGAGGATGTCTCTCTTGCTGACATCCTTGAAATCCTTAAACAGAGGGGAAACTGGCCCACCCTTAACCCTTCAGAGGACGAGTCTGTCTACTTTGAGGCGTTTGGCTCTCACCCTTCCACCTCCTGGGTGTCTCCTTCCTTTGACCCCCTCATGGAAGTGGTGGCAAGGAAGGCGTGGATGGCCCCTGATTTGGTGGAACCTACCCCAAGGAGGCCGTCAATTTATTACAGCCCCGAAAGAGAAACTGTTCTTATCTAAAGGTGTCTCTGTTGATGCCATGGTGGTGGCCGCAGCCACTAAGAAGGAATTAGCCGATCCTTCGGTACCTGTCCATCCTCCTAATAAGGAGTCTAGGACCATGGACAGGTATGGTAAGCGGATGATTTCCTCAGTGACCTTTGCCATGCGGTCGCTGAACTACTTATGTCACTTCACCCGTCTCCAGAGGGATTTACTCAAAGATATGGGTGATACTATGCAGGATCCAACAGCTGAGGGGTTCCAAGACAAAATGAACTCCCAGTTGGCAACCCTGAATTCGACTGTCAACTCCTCCATGCGGCTTATCTCATATGCGGCCTATGGGGCGAGTAGGGCCGCAGGCACAGGTGTAGCTTTATGACGCCACGCCTGGATGCGGCTTTGCAATTTTGCGGACCCTTTCAAGGCGTCCTTCA
>NC_056745.1:8856547-8872714 GCF_019279795.1 Protopterus annectens | reverse complement strand
TTTTCCCAAAAATGTGCCAAAAGGTAAGTGTTTTCCCAAATTTTTATGTGGAGGGATCTACTTCAGGTTGCTGATCATACATGTCCCAAGGGTTACCTGTCCATGTGGCACAGGCAGTAACTGTTATACAGACCTGTGACGTGTTCAATCTGTACACAGGATATGTCACAGCCATGGTGTCACCACAGTGCCATACCGCTTGTGAGATATGACTACAGACCATCCTCCTGCTGACACATGTACACCTACAACACAAATGGATAACATTATGGAACCACAATCGCTCAGTGTTACTAACCATTCCTAATGCATCATGGCTGGGCAGCTACACTACCTGACATGTAAGCGTTAAACTTTACTGCTGACAACATGTTAAACAGCAGTACATTCAGCACTGTGGTACAGTTACCGTGTGCATCAGAACCATGCTACCCTGTCGCGCATCAGTGTTATGGATAACAGGGATGTGGCACAGGTATCCACATATGCACAGGGTGTGTTGTTGTTTTGCCAGGGACCCAGGTGGGCTATCACGTTTGACACCATGTGTGATGCTTACCACTGAGATGGATGGTGTGTGTGTGTGTGTGTGTGTGTGTGTGTGTGTGTGTGTGTGTGTGTGTGTATGTGTGTGTATGGGGTTGCAGGTGTGTTTTGTATAGTGTGTGTGTATGCATGCACACTGTTCTGCCATGTGGCTGCCCTATACAGGTGTTTTTGGTCAGCTGCTGACCATATCTGGGCAGGGTGTAGATCACAGCTTCTGGCCATGGACACATGGACTCTGCCTGCCAGGGGTTCCATGGGCAAGCCCAGGTACAGGCCTCTATGTGCTACTCTCCTGATGATGACGTATGTCTGCTGGAACGAGGCCCTCCTGGGACCGGCCAAGGAGCACAACGTGTACATGGCCTGCTGTGATGTGGTGTGGACAGCTGCCCCCTGCAGTTCTGGTGCTGTTACTGCCACTACGGGAGTGGCTTGGTGTCCTTACTGCCGACGCCGACCACCAGCTGTTGGTGTTGCTGGCCCACGTCCACCAGCAGTCGCCCCCACTCCCACTGCACATGTTCTAGCATGGGCAAGCTACTGGCCAATGAGGTCTCACCATCTCACCAAACAATCTATCCATGAACTCAGTATAATCACGGAGGGCACCTGCAAGTTCATGGAAGTTGTCACAAATGAGACAGTAGGCCTCTGCAGCCTCGGTCCCTGTCTGGTGTACAGTTCCATAAGGTGCTGCGCCCCATGGCAGTCTGGCGTGTCTGTGGGGTACCAGTTGCAGCACTTCTGCCAGGGCATGATGACCAGTGGCCTCCCATGAGCACCCTGGTACATCTGCCTATGTGGTGCTCTGGACATCGGGTATGCCTACTGTGTCCAGACACAGCAGGCATAGATACCACACTCTCTGTGCACTGCCACCAACGCCAACTGTCCCTCTGTTATGGCCACTGGTGATGGGGTATCTATAGGCACTGTGACTGTGTGCAGGGTTGGGGTGGATAACTGGGGTGGCAACGATGTGCAGTTTGAGTTTCTGACAACACTGCTTGTGCCTCCAACAGTCCTATCATCATTTTTGGTGTCTGTATCGACACCAACATCAGATGCATGGAGGAGGAACCCTGACACCCACCTCGCCACCTGTGAGGAAAACAAGAAATTTAAGACCCGGTATGGCATTGCATAACAACACACACACACACACACACACACACACACACACACACTGTAATTCCACCATAATACCTACCTGTCCCAGAGTTTACAGACATTCCCATTGTTATTGATGTAAATTACTCATCCTGCATCACATGGTAACATACCCTCATTAATACCGGTCTTTAGCATTATCATTCTAAATTCCTAGACAAGTGATCACAATACAAGACCTGTTGCTCCATTACCTCCTTGATTTGATTGGAGTAGGGTTTTACAAGGCCTCACTGCTGTCATCCAGTGTGTTCACCCTGGGTATGTCAGGACATTGTGAGCATGCCCCATATGTTAGGGGGCTACTACATTCATTCCATAATGTCAAGCACTGCAGTGTCCTATGTAACTATTGCTCAGTAGATGCAAGATCTGTTGCTCAATCAACTTATGTGGACAAGAGTAATATATGGATACACTCCTGGTGCTATCTAGTAATTCCCCAATGCATCATGTAGTGCTGCGCACGTGGGTAGTCATTCACCTTACTGCTTATTGCAGTTTTAACAGTAAACCTGGTGTCTAGTTTAACTCCAAATGCATGATCCATGCTACAGACCTTATTATACTTGGCTATCCAGTGATTACATATCAGACAAGTATTTCTGGTGTCTCATGTATCAGTCCATGACCATGTCCTGCCACGATTCCAAAGGGAAGTACTGACGTATGAACAACACCCCAATCATGCATGCATACGTGCACACACGCATTACATGCATCAACACGCCCACTCCACCAGATTGCACTTACAGACAAAATAACCCCCACACACACAAACACCTACAGGTGAGGTTGCACAAAGATAATACACACGACAACCCCATTATCCATCTCTCAACATGCATAACATATGGCACTCAACAGCATGCAGTGCAGCTACAGTCAATCCATGCTAGCAACAGTATACATGTATGTGATGCATGGGCTGTGTTAGTAGGTGATGCCCTTCCTTTGAAAACACTGCACCCCTGTACACATTATTGCTGCACCTGTTCTGCACCCTGCCATGTGCAGTGCACCATACCTCACCGCTGTACACACCATTACTGAATGTGTATTAATGTGTCAGTCATATGTGCTCTTATGCTCATAGCCCTATGTGTTTGTCCGACCATACCTTGGATGATATGTGGACATGTCATTTGTGAATGCCTAATGTCTGATTTACAGATCTCAACATTAGTGGTGCATGTATGACCAATACACGTACTATTACTGACAACCCGTCAAACCTTACCCGTGTCTATGGAGTGTACACACCCTTATTGATATGGCGACTCTTGCTTGATATGCCATGGGACCACATCACTGCATATGTTAACATTACATGAGCCTGATATGCGACATATGTCCTGTACTTTCAAATGCAGTGTCTAACAAATGTGTTAGGTGTGCTGATGCTGACCGTGATGCATACACTTTGTGGGTGGATATGTGTGCATTTATCGCGACAGTTTGTTGCACCTACTGTTGTGTCCTACAGCAGTCACTGTTCCTGACAGTGGTATACTAGCATGGGCCATCTGCATTTGCCAGTATATGGTCAGTCTGCCCTGTACATGTCCCCCAACCCTGCATGATTGCAGGTCGTCATGTGCACATCCATTGGAGTTCACACACTGCCGTCATCTATTGCTTTGGAGTCGGGGTTACATCTGCCACAGTTCCTGAACCGACTGTGTGCAGATACAGCCATTTGTAGCATCCTTAGGATCCCTGCTGCAGTGCACTGGTGTGTCATGATGACACCCCTGCCCCACCTTCAGCCTTTCTGTAGATGTTGACAACTATGGCCTACACATGTGGTTTGCAGTGTAACACCGAACACCATGTGTAACAGCCTAGTCCCAGCTAATGAATGGCAAACATACAGGTGTACACTGGCACCAGCACAGTACAGATGGTGATGGTGAGCCTGAGGTGGGGTGAGGCATTGGTTGTGAAGCACATGTATCTTGCATTATACTGTCTGTAGGTTTCCAACGTGGTCATGGTACGCCAGTACACACTGCAATGCATGACTTTTGGAACCTCTTGGTTAAGCATACACTACCTGTAGAGAGGCGTGGCTGATGTTTGCTGTGGTGCAACTGTCAGATCTGATTACCCTAACCCACAGGCCACACGTTTGCAGAGTCCAGACAATTGCTGACATGAGACCTGCACAGCCAGTACTTGCTAGACATTCCTGCAACCCCATGTGACATCATTTGTCACGGATGGCCATCTGTTTATTTCATACATCATTCCTGTCCCATACATCCTTGCCACATCTGCACAGTTTGCCATGGCATATGCAATGGTGAAATATGGCTACATGTCCATCTCATGTGTGCTACCTGCTGGGTATGGGGTCCATGTCATGTAAGATGCATGCATGCCACGCCTGCCTCTGTTGCAGGTAAGTGTGCACATCTGATGGCTAAATGTCTCAGACAGCAGACCAATACGTGGTGTGACATTGGCGATGTGTACTTGCTGAAAGATGCATATCCATGACAAATGCATGCAGTTAGTACCTCAACAGCTGCTTCCACTATATTTTATCTGGAGTGTGTGCACACACATGCTTGCAGTGTTTGTGAAAGTATGTATTCCCCATATTTGCTGTCCTAACCTATGATTCCACATTACACACTCATTGCTCATGCTGGGACCACATTGCAGGTTTTAAGGCTTGTGGACCGCTGTATTATGATATGCCGTAGTGTAGATCTATAAGAGTTGGCATTGTAACACTGGTATATACACTGTTGTAGCACTGAATAAGGGTGATGTTTCACACGTCCCTACTGTAGGCCATTTGTCCAACCATTATGTTCATCCCTGTGGACACATTTTGCAATGACAGGATGTTATATTGGAGGTGTCTGACATATCCTTCAGATACACCATTATGGTCACCAGTGTGATGCACTGCAGTTAACAGCAATACATGAACATGTACGGCATGCATTATGGGTAGGTGTGTTAGATATGTGCATGGAACATACCATAGCCATTACATGACTGATGTATTGGCAATCATGAACATAAACCATGCTCACCAGCTACAGGCCACTGCCTTAGTGGTATACCAGAGGGACCTACATAAGTGTGAGAGATGTGATGTCAGTAGCTACAGCTGTGGCATTGGCACACAGTGGGTGCAGCATTATAGTACATCAACAGTAAAAGTCCACAATACTACAGCTTATGCACATCTGTTTATTACTACTAAGCAGCAACAGACTATATATATATATATATATATATATATATATATATATATATATATATATATATATATATATATATATATAGTCAATTCACATATGCAAGATCTCCCTGTACAGATGCAGATGGATATACAACAGTGGTCTACTGATGTGGCCTGTGGCCTTATCTACACGCCTTCTTGGCGTGTGTGGGTAGCACCCACCTCCACTATGGTCTCCGCTAGTTGTTGCATGTGCGGGCAGGCAGGTGCCATGAGGCTGGCGAGGAGCTCCTCAACATGTGTCGGGGGGATGGCTGACATGACTGCCCCTGTTGTGAGGTGATCCCTGCAGCAGCACGCCGGCAGGCATTGTGAAGCAGGTAACTGTAATGATGCCGGACCTGCTCATAACTGTGGTTATGCAGGCCATCATTGACCTTGTGGACTAGATCATTCCACAGGACAGTCTGCTCCTGCTGCTTATGGGCTGTCCTTCCAAACAGCACCTGGTAGTGCTGTACCAGGTGGTTGATGATGACTTCATTTTTGTCTGCTGAATACACAGGTAACCTGCTATGTGACATCTGGCCTGAAAGACACAAAAATGGAAACGGGTCTGAGCAACTCCTACAGAAAGGTTACCATAGTTCTTAATACACAATGTTAAGTTGTCAGTCTCTCCTTCATTCTTGCTGGAAGGGTTCAGAGCTGATCCTCGGCTCGACTGCCAATACTAAAGCTCGAGCTATTTCCACCTGCTCCGAGGCTCCCTATATCCCACAATGCTAGGCGGTAACTACCCAGATCTTATTTGCTGCTTAGCTGCGAGGTGCTTTTACCGCTCTGGCAGGTTAGTGAGATTTTCTAGTCAGAAAATTAATTAAAATAACCCTATCCTTTTTATTTAGTCAGTTTTATAGTACTGGGTATCCTTCTAGTTTAAATCGGGTCTTCCTCGCTTTTTATTCCTTTTAAGTTCTAGGCCTTTGGCCCACTTCCCTTTTTCCCCCTTTGTCATTCAGTGTGTTTGGGTTTTCCTTTTTAGGTTAAAGAGTGTGTCTGTTTTTTGTGTCAGTGTCTTTTTTGTGTATACAGTCACTTTTCTGGGATGTCGAAGACTCCAAGGTCTCAGCCTTCAAGAAGTGTGACTCGTGCTGTCAGAAAATGTCTCTGACAGACGGTCACACTACTTGTGTATATTGCCTGGGATCTTTGCACCTGCAGGACTCCTGTGCTGTTTGCCATGCATTCAGCCCGAGAGTCCTGCAGGAACGCAAAAATAAACTTATTCTTCGAGGCTTATTAAAGCCTGAAGGCCCCCCGACCCAGTCTGCGCCAGGAAGCCTTCAAAGACTTCCAGGCCGCCGGCCCAGCTTCAGAGCCGCCCGCTTGGGAACATTAAGACTACTTAGACTCCAGCCGGAGCCGATGTCAATGTTTCGAAGACTCAAATAGTTACCTCGGCTCCGGCCAGAGCCGAGGGTGCTAAGACTCAGTCGGCTCCGATTAGTTTTATCGGAGCCACCTTCCTAAGAAGAGGTCAAGGTCCCCTTCCATCGGCTCCAACCACTCTGCCCCGGGATCCCCTCTTCTGTCGGAGCGGAGCCACAGGTCCCATTCCTCTCGGTCCTCCAGGCTGTCCGACCATGACTTACAAAGGGCGGTGAGTAGACTGCTCAAGTCCGAGGCACTGGACCAAATGCTGCGTAGCCCTACTCAACAGTCAGCGGCTATTCCCATCCCTGCTTCTGTTCCTCCTCCGACTCCTTTGAGTTTGGAGCCGGGGCTCGTCAGAGCCGTGGCTGTTGGTGCGTCGGAGCCGATACCCTCCCTTTCAGCTCCATCGTCTGCTCAGATTTCCTCTTTGGAGGGATCTCGGCGCCGGGCTTCCCTCTACTCTGAGGGGGCGAGTGGCATCGGACCCTTGTCTGACCCCGTTCTCCCTCTCGGAGCGTCAGCGCTGGTGAGTTTGGCTCCGACATCAGCCTCGGAGTCGTCCCTGTCGGTGCCGGGGGGGTCCTTGTCTCCTCGGAGTGGGGACCTTCAGCCCTGGCTGATCAGGGTGCCTTCGAGGTCATGCGGAGCGTGCTAGACCCTGTGTCTACCCCACGGTCGGCTCCGTCAGCTCCTCCCTCTTTAGTGCCTACGGTGGTTTCTACCCACCCCCTCGTACCAGACCGTAGAGAGCCAACCCCTCAGGTTTCCCCATTGGGAATATCCTCTTCTTCCGAGGCTTCTCCTGATTCGGCAGGGGAACCCCCTCGGAAGAGACAGTGCAAGAGGAAGCACATTGACTCCCATGAGTCTATCACCTCGGACACAGACTTGGAGGAATCTGAGGGTTCCCCTCGGTCCCCCTCTGAGGATGTCTCTCTTGCTGACATCCTTGAAATCCTTAAACAGAGGGGAAACTGGCCCACCCTTAACCCTTCAGAGGACGAGTCTGTCTACTTTGAGGCGTTTGGCTCTCACCCTTCCACCTCCTGGGTGTCTCCTTCCCTTGACCCCTCATGGAAGTGGTGGCAAGGAAGGCGGATGGCCCTGATTTGGTGGAACCTACCCCAAGGAGGTCACAATTTATTACAGCCCCGAAAGAGAAACTGTTCTTATCTAAAGGTGTCTCTGTTGATGCCATGGTGGTGGCCGCAGCCACTAAGAAGGAATTAGCCGATCCTTCGGTACCTGTCCATCCTCCTAATAAGGAGTCTAGGACCATGGACAGGTATGGTAAGCGGATGATTTCCTCAGTGACCTTTGCCATGCGGTCGCTGAACTACTTATGTCACTTCACCCGTCTCCAGAGGGATTTACTCAAAGATATGGGTGATACTATGCAGGATCCAACAGCTGAGGGGTTCCAAGACAAAATGAACTCCCAGTTGGCAACCCTGAATTCGACTGTCAACTCCTCCATGCGGCTTATCTCATATGCGGCCTATGGGGCGAGTAGGGCCGCAGGCACAGGTGTAGCTTTATGACGCCACGCCTGGATGCGGCTTTGCAATTTTGCGGACCCTTTCAAGGCGTCCTTCACCAGTTCCCCCTTTGATGGCTCACCGTTGTTTGGACCTCAGGTGAAGGATACATTGACTAGGTGCGAGCAGGAAGGTAAGACTCTCTCTGCCGAGGGAGTCCATTTTTCTACCCTTTCCAGACCTTATCCCAAAGGTCAGGGGGATGGTTCAAACCACAAGGAGTCTCATCTGACGACAAGTCGATTCCTCTAGAGGCAGAGGGGGGAACAACAATAGACGCCGCCCTAGGGGCAGAGGTGGTCCGCAAAACCAGGGTAGCAGAGAGACTTTCTCTGATAAACCCTTTCAGCATCCCTGAGGAGCTGCCCGGCTGTCCACCTTCGGAGGCAGTCAGGGGAAGATTATCACTGTACCCAGAAGCCTGGCTTTCCCTCACTCAAGACAAATGGGTACAGTCGATTATATCCGAGGGTTACAAAATCCCCTTTGTTCACATCCTATCCCAACCCAAAGGATCCCTTCCAGACGTTCCACCCAGTCTAAGGGAACCAGCAGTGTTAGAAATATTAAATTTGCTGTCAAAAAGAGCTATCCAGCCAGTCCCAGCAGACCAGCAAGGATCCGGAATCTACTCCATATTCTTTTTGGTACCAAAAAAGACAGGGGACTGGAGACCAATACTGGATCTCAGCATGCTAAACAAGTATGTGAGGAAAACAGAATTCCGGATGGTCATGCTACAGTCCATTCTACCCTTCTTGGGTCAGGACAATTGGATGTGCTCAGTAGACCTTCAGGATGTGTACTACCATATCAAAATGCACAGACGCACCAGGAGGTTTCTCCGCTTCAGGCTGGGAGCCAGTCACTACCAGTTCAGAGCCCTGCCCTTTGGTCTCACTACAGCCCTCCGAGTGTTCACCAAATGTATGGCAGCGGTCGCGGCTCACCTGAGACATCAAGGATTCCAGATGTTTCCATATTTGGACGACTGGCTCCTTACCGCCACCACCAGGCATCAACTTCTTCTATCCAGAGACTTCACCATTGAAACTTGCCAAGCTCTAGGCATTTCAGTAAATTTCGAAAAATCTGCTTTGTCAGTCTATTACCTTTATAGGCGCCACCTTAGACACAGTTCATCTTTCTGCCAGACTGACAGAGCAGAGAGTATCAGATATCCGCAAACACGTTTACCTTCTGCTTCAGTGCAACAAGATCAAAGCCAGGGTAGTCTTGAAGGTATTAGGACTCATGGCAGCTACCATTACACTTCTTCCCCTAGCTCGTTTTCACATGCGGATCCTCCAGTGGATGCTGTTTTCTCAATGGTCCTTCCAACAGCTCCCAATGTCTCGCATCATTCTGCTAACCCAATCATGCAAGAATCACCTGTCTTGGTGGATGACATCACCTCAAGTTCTTCAGGGCAGACCCTTCATCCCCCCCCCCCCAATCGTCACGGTGACAACGGACACCTCCCTGATCGGGTGGGGGGTGGGGCATTATCAGGGCAGGACAGTCCAGGGCACGTGGCAATCTTTCGAGTGCCACTTGCACATAAATGTCTTAGAGATGAGAGCAGTGCTTTTAGCGTTGCAAGCCCTTCAGGACTCAATTCCCACAGGGGCTATTGCAGTTCAGACGGACAACATGTCCGTAGTGTGGTACATCAACAAACAGGGTGGAACCAAGTCCTATCCCCTATGTCGAGAGGCACTCAGACTTTGGCAGTGGGCGATCTCTACTCAGCAGTTTCTGATAGCAACGCACATTCCCGGGAAGTCCAACGTGATTTCGGACAAGTTGAGCAGGGCTATTATCATGCCTCATGAGTGGTCTCTTAAAAAAAAAAAAAAAAAAAAAAAAAAAAAAAAATCAGTGCTGGAAGAAATCTTTCAAAGATGGGGCCGGCCTTGCTGCGATCTTTTTGCTACTCCCCAAAACAGCAAGTGTCACGATTTCTTCACCCTCTTCCCTCTACCAGGCCAACCCACCAGAGACGCTCTAGTCCACAATTGGCCCCGGGGACTTCTGTATGCTTTCCCCCCTTTTCCACTGATCTCTCAATTAATTCAGAAAGCTATCTTCTTGAGAGTCACTATGATCCTCATTGCCCCTTACTGGCCTCGACAGATATGGTTTCCGTTCCTGCATCATTACCTCTTGGAGCAGCCTTGGCATCTGGACCCAGTGCCAGATCTTTTAACACACCAGTCGGGCCAGCTGCACCACTCCCTCCAATCTCTCAACCTCGCAGCATGGTTTCTCCGATTCCTACCCTAGCCAGGCTTCCTTTAATTTCTCATTCGGTCCGTAACATCCTGATAGCCTCTCACAAGTCTTCTACCGGAAAGATTTACAATAGTAAGTGGAAATGTTTTTCCTTCTGGGCAGCATCTAAAAATATAGACCCCTTCACCGCACCTATCCAGTCTATCCTAGACTTCCTGGCAGAGCTCTTTCATTTAGGCTCTTCCTCATCTACCATTAGAGTACAACTAGCTGCTATATCTAACTTTCATGTAGGTGTCTCTGTATTATGTCCCATAAACTTTGCAAAGCCTTTCTAAGAGGTATCTTTTTGCTCAAGCCCCCAATCAAAGATCCCCCACCTCAGTGGGACTTGAATTTGGTCCTAGCATCCTTGATTCCCCCCCCCCTTCGAACCTGCGGCTTCATGCCCTCTCAAGTTGCTCTCATGGAAAACCTTTTTTCTAGTAGCCATAACATAAGCTAGAAGGGTATCTGAACTTCATGCTCTTTGCAGTCGTCCTCCGTACTTAAGTTTTCCATAAAGACAGGGTGTCCCTCCGTACTAATCCATCCTTCTTGCCTAAGGTTTCCTCTGAGGCAAATCTAAACCAGACTATCGATCTCCCGGTCTTCTTCCCTGATTATTCCAACAGGTCGGAACAAAAGTTACATTTTCTAGATGTTCCTCGCCAACTTCGATATTGTTTAGGCAGGACTAAACAGTTCAGGAAATCTGACCAGCTCTTCCTGTCTTATGCGGAAGGGAAAATGGGCCTTCCAGTTTCTAAAGTGTCCCTTTCGAGATGGCTTATCTCTAATTACCTTCATGTATGAAATCAGACATCAAAAGCTGCCTTCAAGACCTAGAGCTCATTCAACCAGGTGAGATTGACAACTTAACATTGAGAAGTTATGTACCTACCATAACGTTCCATGTTAGTTGATGACTTCTCGCCTTCTTTCTTGCGTCCCACCCTCCTTCCCCCCAGCCTGGACAGACCGATAGGAATTTTTGGGATCTTCCATTGGGGCTTCCTTCCCACATGTTCTACCACCTCTATTCTCCCTTTTTCTGTTTGTGGTAGCTTACATACAGGTTTTTATAGAGGTGGGTTTTTTCTCTCTTCTCCATCCTATGGAGACTAGAACTGCTATGGTTTTAGCTTTCAAACGAGATCGGAGTAGTTACCGCCTAGCATTGTGAGATATAGGGGAGCCTCGAGCCGGTGGAAATAGCTCTTGAGCTTTAGTATTGGCCGAGTCGGAGCCGAGGATCGGCTCCGAACCCATCCAGCAAGAAAGAAGGCGAGAAGAAGACAACTAACATGGAACGTTATGGTAGGTACATAACTTCTCATTTCTGTCTACCCCCCACCATATCTGTGACGACAAACTGTTCACACAACTCCGTAAGTATGGCTACAGCTTATTTACCATTGGGACATTTATCGTATTGTACCACACTTTGTGCCATGTGTTTATAGCCATGTTCCCTGTGGGGACACTATCAATGCTGGCCTGTTACAGGCAATGTCACCTGCATGCCATTTTAAGGGCCACTATGGTTCCATATATGCATGTGGTCTGTTTGCTATGTGATTGCTGCACATCTATCATTATGTGTTTATGGGGGATATCTATGCATGCTATTGGACATGATCTGGGATTGTGTGGACTATTACTACCCACATATGTTCTTTAACAGTGATACAATAGCATGTTTAGGGAACAGTCGCCAGCAGAACCACCTCTCCCACCTCATCTGGTCATGTTACCAGACCACATCACATGTGGGACCCAGTCTGGGGCCTCCTCATCTTACTTAGTCCTGCACTACCTTCAAGTGGAACCCCTCCTCAGGGGATGGTGTCCCCCCCCCCCCCCCGGGAGCACACACAGACATGCTCCAGTCACCCGAGGTCAGGTCCAGGGTCTGTTACATAGGGAGCTTCACAGAGACTTGGGGGAATGCGCTACATCACCTTGAGGCTCTCAGTACATAATCACAGGGTCCGCATGCTCCTCCTGCTCAGCCTCCTTAGGCACCTTCAGGGCCGTGAAGCTGCTGTTGTGACTGGCAATGGCTGGGGGCCTTGTTCCCATTGTTTGCATATAGGGGCTCATTGGGCTTTCACATTGCAAACAGCACCCATCATACAGGGCGTTTACCCACCACGTGTGTCATATACCACCTCTGTATGCTGTCCTCTCTGTCTACCAACCCAACCCACCTCCACAAATATAACTGCTTATCCTTCCCCAAATTCCCATTCGCACCTTCACCGACAAGGGCAATGTGGTCCCAACAAGGAGCTCACATGTCACATAACCGTCCATGTTGCACACACTTACTGCTGTATATGTATGTGTGTATTGATATGTGATGTTCCCTCACACATGTTATGCAAATGTGTGTTTGTATATTTGTAGACATATATACACACACACACACATATATATGTATATCTGTAGACATATGTGTGTATGTCTCTCTCTCTATACATATATATATATATATATATATATATGTATATATGTGTGTGTGTATGTGTGTGTGTATATATATATATATATATATATATATATATATGTGTATGTGTGTGTGTATATATATATATATATATATATATATATATATATATATGTGTATGTGTGTATGTATATATATATATATATATATATATATATATATATATATATATATATATATATATATATATATATATTGTGTGTGTATATATATAATATATATATATATTTATTATATATATATATATATATATATATATATTTATTATTTTTATATATATATATATATATATATATATATATGTATATATATACACACTAAGAAATGAACTTTGTGACAATAACAACATTCAAAGAATAGTAAATCACACCAAGTCTTATAGTACTTTAGCGCTTTTGTCTTATCAAGACTTCTTCAGAAAGACGTTTCATAACTGTTAGCAGATCATTCCCACAATCTCTAATTCTCCTTCCTGCATAGCTGCACTGTTCTGCCTTGCTACAACCCAAACAGGTGCCACATATGGACACAGCCTAACATTAGGAGGGTATGTATATAGGGACAGATTGCAGGTAAGCCTGATGTTCTTCATCTCACATTGCTGCAGTCATAACCTGTGGGTAGTCCGCTGTCCTCGGTCTGCCCGAATACCAAAGTATTAGGCTGGCGTCGGTCATGGCGCTCAGATCTGACGTCAGTGCGCCATGGTATTAAAGCGCATGACCGACGTCATATCCTCAGTCTTTTTTGCCGCATGGTCCGAAGCAGAAGCAGCGTTTGCAAGTGCCGTTCGGCGTTCTGAAATTTTCATATTCTGAGTTTCAGACCGAAACCAAGTTGGGCTAAGTACCCGCTAGAACATTTTGTTTTTCTTGCCTCAGTTAATTCCGGATGTCAGAAAAGTGAATAATTGTATTTCTTGTGAAACAGATACCGCATAGGGATTACCACTCTCTGTATTCCTTATTTGGGGCCTGAGCACGACGTAGTCGGGTGTCGCTTTTGTGCTAGATTTAATAAGCACACCATTAAACGTAGGTTGGATTGCGCTAGGCTTGTCTTCGCAAGCGGTGTAATTACAATATGCCGCCGGATCCTCCGGCCGCCACCGCTTAAGAAGCACAAGGAAAAATCGTTAAGGTCCAGCAGGATGAGTCGTCTGTTCGGACGCCGGTTCTTTAGAAACTACGATTGGAATCTGTAGATCCAGCCGAGGTTTCAGCTGAGTCTCAGGGGAGCCAATTTTGCAAGATGTGGCCTCTCAGGAGTCAGGTCAGGCTGAGGGGGCCTCTCAGGTTGCTGTACCTGCCTTGCCTAAGGTGGTTAGGCCTTCTCCTTCTGTCTCTAAGGTACCTTCCAAGGTCAGGCCTGGTTTGCCTTCCTCAGGTGTCAGTCCTAGTTCTGCAGGTTCTGTGCCCAAAAAACACATGCTTAAAATGGCAGAAGATTTGATTTCCTTAATCAGGGGTTCTATGCCCCCTCCAGATAAGAGGCCTAGGGTGGAGCCAGAGGTGGAAAGTTTAGAACAGGCTTCAGATTATTCAGAGTCTTCGGCTGAAGATATTCAGGATTTTCCTCCTTATTCTGATTCAGACGCAGAGGATTCCAGTCCTTCTGCTTCTCCTCCAGAGGATTTTTTTTTCAGAAACCCTGCATTCTATGAGGGAGCATTTTAAATGGGAAGGTCAGGATTTCTCAGATTCCCGAAAGAGGCTTAGGGAATTTTTGTTTTTGCCACAACATCGGCCCTTGGCTATACCTCCTGTTTTGGATGTTGTTTAGGATGTTTTCTCTGAGGCTTCTCTTAATCCAGACTCTTTGCCTCCTGCGCCAGTTAAACCAGATAGGTATTACAGAGTACCAGAGGCTCATAAATATCTGTATAAGAGCCCAAGGGCTGACCCAGAAACTATTAGCCAGGGACCTAAGGGTGTCAGGGCTTCTGTTGTAAAGAATCCAGTTCCTATGGATAAAGATTCTAGAGAGTTGGATAGGTGGGGTAAGAAAATGTATACCTCTTCCACTCTAGCAATGAGGGCTTTGAATTGCCAGTTTCATATGTTGAAGTACCAGAATTTTTCTCCTTACTCAGTTAAAATCTAAGGTAGATGCTTTGGCAGAGGGGCATAGAGTGTAAGGAATTACAGGATTTGGTTCATGCCTCTGATCAGGTGGGTAAGCATCCTTTGCAGTGTGGTTTCGATGCTTTACAGGCTTCTTCCAGGGTGGCTGCCACTGGATCAGTTATTCGCAGGCACGCCTGGCTTAAGGATCAGAACTTGTCAGAGCATGTTAAAGCTAGAATTTTGGATGCTCCTTTGCAGTCTGAAGTTTTTGGTTCTCCTGTGGAGTCGGTCTTAAAGAAAATGGAAGACAAAGCTAAGTCTATGCAGACTGTTAAAGATTTTTGCAGGTGCAGCCCCTAAGTTTAGCAGGAATTGGCCTACTAAGGGATGGGCTTACCCTTCTTCTGATTTACAGTCTAGGGGCAGATCTAGACGTGGTAGGGGCAGAGCTCAGGGTCTGCTCAGGCCTAGAACGTGGAGTTCCCTGCACAATCTACAGGTGAGGGCAGGGGCCAGTCCTTTCGTAAACAGGCCCAATGACCTGCATCTTCAGCTGCCAGATCCTTCCTGTCTGGCAGCTCCTCTGGGAGGAAAGTTGGCACTCTTCAAGCAAAACTGGCTTTTAGTCACCCAGGACAAATGGGTGTTGGACATTATAGACCGAGGCTACAAGTTTTATTTCCACACATTGCCTCCTTTCAAAGGCATGCCAGACGTTCCTCCTCAGCAAAGGGTAGAGGCTCACAAACAGATTTCTTTACTTCTTCAAATGGGGGCTATACAGCAGGTCCCTCTGTCAGAAGTGGGCCTAGGATTTTATTCTCGCCTGTTTCTTGTACCAAAGAAAGGAAACACTTGGAGGCCAATTTTAGATTTATCTATCCTCAACACATACCTAGACATTCCAAAATTCAAAATGTTGACGTTGCAACAACTTCTGCCTCTGTTGGGCAAAGATCACTGGATGGTAACTCTGGATCTCAAAGAGGCTTATCTTCATGTTCCTATCAGGCCCAGTTGCAGGAGATTCCTGCTGGCTGGGACTTTACATTATCAGTTCTCTGCATTGCCCTTTGGCTTATCTACTGCTCCCAGGGTGTTCACAAAGGTTCTGGCTCCGGTGATAGCCTTCTTAAGGTTAAGAGGAATACAAATTTATCCTTATTTGGACGATTGCCTGATTCTGGCTCAAGACAAAAACAAGCTACTTCACCATCTACAGTATGTTATGGCAGTGTTAAGGTGCCTAGGGTATTCTGTGAACGAAACAAAGTCCAGTCTAGTACCCTCTCAGGAAATGTGCTTTCTGAGTGTGAGACTGAATACAGCTTCCCAGATGGCTTTTTTGACCCTGGACAAGCAAAGGAACCTTACACTTTACTTCCAACAATTGTCTCTACGGTCCAGGCTGACTGCAAG